>NW_011495071.1:1984303-1985939 GCF_000754665.1 Bison bison bison
GATTCCCCTCCATGGGGTCACAGGTATGAGCTGAGGGAGGGACCCTGGTGCAACAGCAGTGGGAGCTGTGGGGGTCTGGGCTGATGTTTACGCAGATTGCTTGTGCCCCCTGGCCCTGCTTATCCTCAATCCTGGATTCTCCCCTTCCATCTTACTGTGGATAATTGTCGGGCTTGCCTGACCTGACAATAGACAAGCTGAAACACAGTTTCAGCCACATCATCCCTTGTCATCTCTCGATCAGGTATCCCATGTCTGCAGACCTCACACCACACCAGGAGCCATTTTTCATAAGGCATATAACTCCAAAACCCCAGGGGCCCGAGTTAAACTCACCATAAACTGCACATGGCATCTTTTCCTATCACTGATACCTCCCACACAGAAGACTTCTGGGCACCAGCTACAGAGCCCTTTCCTGCCCTGGGCCTCTCTTGAAGCTGGCAGCTCTCTGTGTCATCTGATTGATGGGGTAGCGCAGTGTCCCCAGGTTTGGAATGTGCTGCTTCCGGAGCCCAGAGAGACTCAACAGGTGCTTTACATCCATGGCTGTGATAGGAGGTTGGAGATTCAGTCATTTGTCCTTGACTTGGACAGAGCTATCTTAAGTACCACACCCCTAAAACTTTTATGGATTTGGCAGGCCCTTGGGTCTTTCTGGGTTTATCTCCCAACCTCGGGGGCATGTGTGCTGTGCCGAGGCTTCCAAGGCTTCCTCGGGAAAAGCGTGACCTTAGCCAGAGCAGCACTGTGCAGCTGAGGCACAGGAAGGAGCAGACAGCGGAGGGCTCACTGCCACCCACACTCCCCAGAGAGGGGCCGCTAGTTCCACCTTGATGGGTATCTAGGTGCCCATCACGGCTATGCCTCTCACCGCTGTATATCTCATTTATCCTCAGGACAATAATCCCTCGCAGTGGGATGTCCCCCATTTAGTAGGTGAGGCAACAGAGGTCTTAGAAATCAAGTCAATAAGCAGTAGAATCAGGCCAGTACGAATGCAGAGCCTGCCACAGAAACCATCCAGGACAGTCCGGCTCCTTCTGTCGCCTAAGTGGCAGTTCATTACTACTACCATTTGCTAAATAACACAGCACAAGCTTGACGTGGGACGGGTCCTTGGAGCAGGAAGCGGTGACTTTGCTCTCAGGCCAAGTCCTGTGGGGTGAGGACAGACCCGGGGTGATAGGGGAGACGCCCGCCTGGGACTGGGTGGGGGCTCGCTGATACCAACTGCACAGGACAGAGCTCCCCTGGCGCCTTCCCTGTGCTGGGACCGCTGGGCTTAAGCGTCCATGCTCGTCCCTTCTGTGTCCAGTCCACTCAGGCCTGCTCGGCTGATATCCTCAGAAGAATGAGCTAGAAGCTCCTCGCCTGGCAGAAAGGGTGGGGGGAGTCGACTGTCAAGCCCAGACCTACAGGGGGCCCTCAGCCTGGCACTGGGCGCTGCCAGGGTCCTTTCTGAACGGGGGTCTTCTCCAGACTAGGGAAGGGCCGGCACGCTCAGGATGCCTTTGCGCGTGCCAGGTGGACATCCAGCGGCTGCAGCCGCGCAGACAGCGCGCGCTTCCCTTGGCAGGAGCCCAGCCAGCTCCCCGCTTCCCGCCCCACCCCACACTCCCGCCTTCTCCTCCGC
>NW_011495071.1:1986039-2013872 GCF_000754665.1 Bison bison bison
GCGGGAATTCGGGAATTCGGAGGCGCAGGCATCTTTCTTTCATGAAGGAATCGGCCCCCTAGGTCTGCCGCCTCCCTGGGTCGATAAGAGAGGGGACGCTTGGCGGCCTCTGAGCTGAGCTGTGTCTCTGCGAGGCTCAGCCCGCCCAGACCTCCTCCCGTTAGGAGAGACGATGGGTGGGTGGGCCCGTCTGGCCGGAATCATCTTGCTGTCTGGGCCCTCACCCCAGCGGCGGCAGCGGTGGCGTCCAGGCTGATTTCATTAGCAATAACCGCTTGCATTTATGGAGAGCTTACTGTCTGCCAGGTAGTAAGCAAATCATCTTATAAGCACCGCCTCACGGCATCTTCATAACAACACAGGCGACGTGGGTACCTCCCTAATCTCCATTTTACAGACATAGTCAAATAAATAAGATCAAATACTAAGTGCTCTGTTCTGAGCTATTTATATGTATTGGTGTGTATGTGTTTGTATATGTATATATTTATTCACTCAATCCTCATAATAATCTGATAAGTACTTTTATACTTTTCATTTTGTGGATGAGAAAACTGGGACATGGAGATAAATAACCCGCTGGACTTCCCCGGTGGCTCAGACAGTAAAACGTCTGTCTACAATGCAGGAGACCTGGGTTCGATCCCTGGGTCGGGAAGATTCCCTGGAGACGGAAACAGCAACCCACTGCAGTACTCTTGCCTAGAAAATCCAATGGACGGAGGAGCTTGGTGCAGGCTACTGTCCATGGGATCGCAAAGAGTCGGGCACGACTGAGCGACTTCACTTCACGTCAAGGTACCTTAGCAAGTACACGCTGGAGGTCTGCTCTGGAGGTCACTCCTTTTATCACTAGGGGGTACTGCCTTGTGGGATCAGCAGCTGAGATTCCCAGTAACTTGTCCAAGACTCCACCTACTAGGAGCTCAGTATTGGAACTGAGCCCAATTAGCCTGACTCCAGAACCAGTGCACTTATCAACTAGCACATTTCCAGGTGGTGCTCATGGTAAAGAACCTGCCTGCCAATGCAGGAGACATAAGAGATGTGAGTTCGATCCCTGGGTTGGGAAGATCCCCTGGAGGAGGACGTGGCAACCCACTCCAGAATTCTGGCCTGGAGGGTCCCATGGACAGAGGAGTCTGGCAGGCTACAGTCCATAGGGTCACAAAGGCTTCCCTGGTAGCTCAGCTGGTAAAGAATCCACCTGCAATACAGAAGACACTGGTTTGATTTCTGGGTGGGGAAGATCCCCTGGAGAAAGGATAGGCTACCAACTCCAGTATTCTTGGGCTTCCCTGGTGGCTCAGTCAGTAAAGAATCTACCTGCAGTACGGGAGACCTGGGTTCAATCTCTGGATTGGGAAGATCCCCTGGAGGAGGGCATGACAACTCACTCCAGTGTTCTTGCCTGGAGAATCCCCATGGACAGAGGAGCCTCGTGGGCTACAGTCCACGGGATCACAAAGAGTCAGACACCACTGAGCGGCTAAGCACAGCACACAACGTGACTTAGCATGCATGCATGTCTCATGGACTCCCAGAAACATGGACTCCCAGCCTAGAAAACAAGCCAAGTAGGAAGAAACTACCTATCTCAGGGGTGCAGGCCCTGTGCTGAGAACAGACTCAAGCAACCCTGGAAGCCGACTCAAGTTCATAAACCCAGGGGTGAAAGGAAATCCAGCTCCAGGCCAAAGAAATGGCAGTGAATATCTAAAATTCCTCCCACAGCCCCCAAACCACCAATCTGGGATACTGGGCAAAGTAAGACTGAATTCTCTTCCAAGCCCTGAGAGGACTGGAGAGTGTACCTCTGCCATTTCCCTCAGCCCTGTTCTTCCTATCAACACTGTTATCTGCACTCCCAGAAGACAGCACGGCTTTGAAGGCATGTCTGGTTCCATTCATGGGGACTGAGATAAAGACCGTCAGTCTCCCTGCCTGGAACGGCTGGATGTCACTGTCAGAAACTCTGGACTATAACTCTGATTACTAAAATAAATGATTAGGGAGCTTTCTCTCTCCTACTCTGAGCGCTCCATTAAGCAAATGAAATAGAAGCATTCAGATACACTCCCTTTTCCCTTTCTGTCTTGTGATTAACTGCATAATAAAAACAATATTAGGTGAATATAAATTTCAGAGAAGCCCATCCAAGTGACAAACCACACTAAAGACAATAATAAACAAAGGTCATAGAGTTTTAGGTGACCTTGGTGTCCTGTCTTGACTCTCCCCCAATCCCGTTCTGGCCCTTCTGGGGCGCCTCGGCCACCCTTCTCCATATCCTATGCCACAGTTTCAGCCTCCACTGGAGGCAGCAGGAAGAGCCAAGTTACATTCAGACACTGATTTCTTACTGGCTCCCAAGCCAGGCGATGGGGCCACGCTGCAGGAAGTTTCAGTGAGGCTCTCTGCCTGAGACAGCCTTTGTCTAGACATGGCCTTGTGCTCTGATGGAGACAGAGTCATGGCCCGTTGGCCAGGGCTCGTGGGTATCTGATGCTTTCTGGTCCACTCCTAGTCTTCTAAATCCTCCTGCCAGGCTCCTCTGTCCATGGAATTCTCCAGGCAAGACTACTGGGATGAGTAGCCATTCCCTTCTCCAAGGGATCTTCTTGACCCAGAGATCAAACCCAGGTCTCCCACATTGCAGGCAGATTCTTCACTGTCTGACCTACCAGGTAGGCTCTCTAATTCCTCTAGGCCTCTGAGAGCTGCCAAGCCCTCAGTCCTTGCTGGCAGGTTTAACCTCTTGCCAGTTCTAGCCTTTGGGTTGGGCAAATTCCTTGACTCTAGGCTTGCCTTCCTGGGTCCTCGCTTCCTTCCTGCTCTCACCTGTGGTCAGTCCCTTATGTCGACATGGCTCTTTATGTCCTCAGTCTACCTTGTAGGTAGAGAAGGAAATGGCACCCCACTCCAGTACTCTTGCCTGGAGAATCCCATGGACGGAGGAGCCTGGTAGGCTACAGTCCATGGCATCTCGAAGAGTCGGACATGACTAAGTAACTTCACTTCCACTTTTCACTTTCATCCATTGGAGAAGGAAATGGCAACCCATTCCAGTGTTCTTGCCTGGAGAATCCGAGGGACGGGGGAGCCTGGTGGGCTGCCGTCTATGGGGTCGCCCAGAGTCAGACACGACTGAAGCAACTTAGCAGCAGCAGCAGCAGCAGCTACCTTGTAGGAGGTGAGGGTGACGAGAAGCAGTATGATCTCCCAGCTCCCCAGATCCTTGGATCAAATGCTCCCCACAATTGCTTCCCCTTTCTCTGCCCATAAACCTCACACCCATCCCAGAGAATTTGTCTTTTCTTCTTAGTTATTGGAGAAAAGCATGCACACAGAAACACTTAGAACTACCCACACAGACTTACATACATAATCATATGGGCTTAAACATATACACACATATACAGTTGACCCTTGAAAAACATGGAATTGAACTGCACGGGTCCACTTATATGCAGATTAAAAAAAAATACAGCATGACATGATAGCTGCTGCAAATCTGTGTTTGTGGAACCATGAATATGGAGGAACTGTGTACACAGAGGCCTAACCGTATGTTATACTCAAATTTGCAACTCTGCAGCAAGTCAGCACCCCTAACCCCCTCAGGGTTTAAGTCTGCATACATATGGACCTACATACATAGGTACGTATATGAAAACACATATACAAACACAGCCACATATGTACATAAACTCACAAAGATTGACACCAAATGTACACACACATACACCTTTCACATATGTATTATTGTTGTTCAGTTGCTAAGTTGTATCTGACTTTTGCACCTTCATGGACTGCAGCACACCAGGCTTCCCTGTGCTCCTATCTCCTGGAGCTTGCTCAAACTCATGTCTATTGAGATGGTGATGCCATCCAACCATCTCATCCTCTGTTGCCCCCTTTTCCTCTTGCCCTCAATCTTTCCCAGTATCAGGATCTTTTCCAATGAGTTGGCGCTTCATATCATGTTAGTAATTGAAAAAAAAATAGAAGATATGCTGTCTATCTTATTTGTATTTGTAACCTCAGTGTTTCGTGCGGTGTCTGGAATAAGTGTTCCACGAATCTGCTTTCAATGAATGAATGAAGAGACACAGATCTAGCCCCGGTGAGGCCACATGAATGACTAGAGAAAATCACCCATTTTTCCAAAGACCAAGAGAGGGTCCCTGGGTGGGAGGAGTCAGGCTTCTATCTCACGAGGAGTGGTTCTCCAGGTGGTGTGGTAGGGAAGTGTCTTACCTGACTTTTCCCCTGTCCCTGCTGAGTTTCGGGTCTGGGTGGAGCCCAGGTGGGTACACCACACTCATCTCTGATACAGTCTTTTTCTACCAGGACCCGTTCCCAGACCCTCACACTACAGGAAATCTTATTTTGATATTTGCCCAGAGTGTTTCCTGTTTTTCTGTATTTCTCAAATTGCAACAGATTTCTCAGGAGCTGTGTCGTGCCTACCAGGCTGCCCTCCACCCCCCCACAATATGCCGACTCTGTGGAGCTGGGGGGGGGCTTCCTCCCCCCCAAGATGTGCTGCCTGCCAGCCTTGCTAGTCACCAGCCTGTGAGTCACTAGGAAAAGGAGCCTCCACTGAGCATAGCTCTGGCCTCCTCCCTTCCCTTGAACCTCTGCACCAGCCCTCTGGGCCTCCTGGCTTCTGAGCCACCAGCCTCAGGCCCGGGAGCTTCTATCCATTCTCTCATTTAACCCTTATGGCTCTGTCTAATGATAATTTGTGGTCCCATTTTGTAGACAACAAAACAGAGGCTTCAGGAAGCCAAAATTTGCGTAGAAGTAGAGTGACATCTGCCTGGCTCTTTGCACCCTCTCAGGCTGAACCAGGGTTTCTCCCCTAGGTTGGTGTGTTTGCATCTGCCTAAATCATGGGCCAGGAAACAGGTACTCATTCAGCTCAGCCAACCTGAGCCTCAATTTCCACCCCAGTGAGGCTGAGCTCTTACTTCCTGGCCACCCTCCCAGGCTGATTGTAAGTAGGCTGCCTGGCTCAGTTGTGCAGTCTGCAGGCTGCCCAGAGGGGCCTGGTCAGGGGGCCGCTGAACTCCGGCCCAGGCTCCTCTGGCCAAACTCTGCATGGGCCCCAACGGGGTGTCTCTCATGCGCACAAAGGCTCAGGATAGGCTGGGGCAGTCCCGGTGTTCCGAGACAAGGAAAGTTGAGATGCCATGGGGAAGCTGGTAGGCAGAGAAGTCTGACTGCAACCTAAGCTGCCTGCAGGGGTGGCCAGGACGCCGGCAGAGGCAGGTGGATCCAGTGCGGCTCCTGCTCCCACCCAGGTGCTCTATCCAGATGGAACAGAGTGTGCGGAAGGAAGGAGTCATCAGAGGCCAGCTCAGTTCTGTGAGTTTTCACATGGAAAAAGAGGCTTGGGGGTGGGGGACAAGGAAGGGAGATGATGGCTGGCACATTATTTGCTGGACTGTACATCTCAGGAAACTCAAACAAGGGCTCTGAATCAACCTAGAAGGGTGGGATGGTGAGAGAGATGGGAGGGAGGTTCAAAAGAGAGGGGGTATATGTATACCCATGGCTGATTCATGTTGAGGTTTGACAGAAAACAGCAAAATTCTGTAAACCAATTATCCTTCAATAACAAAATAAACTAAAAAAATTTTTTTTCAAGAATCAAAAAAAAAAGACAACATTATCATTGAGAATCTCAGCTATCAGGGTAAGGGTCCGGGGAATGCTATCCAAATGTCCTTGTCCTTCTGGGCAGCCCCAGGGATTGGCGTAAAAGTGACAGGAAACAGTAGTGGAGAAGATTCCCTGAAAGGCTTTTCAAAAATGAGATCATTTTTCTGGGGAAGGGATGATGCACTTGCATCTTTCCCCCATGTTTATATCCTTATCTCCACCACACTGGCTCTTCAAGTTTTCTGTCCCCCTTCCACCTTGTCTGGCTGCTTTGGCTTGTCCTTCAACTTCTTTGGCTTCTAAGTTAAGACTGGCATCCCACTCCCATGATACAGACATGAAACCTGTACTTTTTCATTGCATGGCTGGGACAAAAATGACTTGACAGCTGGCAGCCTTCACCTCCAACGTGGAAAGTCCTTTGCTTAGAAACATGACTTATGATTAGCTTCAGGGAGAAGAAGAGGACCTCAGGGGATTTTCAGGAACTTATACAACACAGAGAGAAAAGCAAAACTGTTCCGTATGAGATGAGAGAAATGTGTGTTTTCTAAGAGGAGAAAAGAATACAAGGAGGAGTCATACAGATGCTGAGAGGCTGGGAGCAACTCTGAGTCAGGTATGGGCTTGGGTGGGTGAGTAGAGTCCCCAGGGCTGAGATGTCTGAGATTCATGTTGATGAATGGCAAAAACCATCACAAAATTGTAAAGTACTTATCCTCCAATCAAAATAAATAAATTAATTTTTTAAAAAAGAAAGAGGGGGCACTAGTGGTAAAGAATCTGCCTGCCAATGCAGGAGACATAAGAGATGTCAGTTTGATCCCTGGGTTGGGAAGATCCCCTGGAGGAGGGCATGGCAACCCACTCCAGTGTTCTTGCCTGAAGAATCCTAAGGACCATAGGGTCCCAAAGAGTCGAGCATGACTGGAGCAACTGAGTATGCACACATCCATGCTTGATGTACAGCTTGCAGCTGTTTGGATTGCTTTTATAAAAACCTCTACTCTCATACCTCCTTCCTACAAAATCCACAGGTAGGTCTAACAACCCACACATTTTTTTTTATATAAGCACAGTTTTCTTCTTTATTCAGCTTTACTGAGGTATAATTGACAAAAAAAATTATAAGATCTTTAAAGTATACATCATAATGATTTTATATATATATACATTACAAAAAGGATTCTCTCCCCACTGAGTTAATTAACACATTTATTATCTCACATAATTACTTTTTTTTTAGTGTGGGTGAGAACATTTAAGTCTGCTCTCTTAGCAAATTTCAGTTACCCAGTACAGTACTATCAGTTATAGTCACCATGTTATACATTAGATCTTCAGACTGTGTTCATCTTTACAACTGAATGTTCAAGCCCTTTTACCCACCTCTCTTTATTTCTTCTGCCCTCCAATACCTGAAACCACTTCTCTACTCTCTCTGTTTCTCTGTTCTGTAATATTCATTATCCATTCATCCACTAATGAACACTTAGGTTGTTTCCATTTGTTGACCCTGGTGAATATGAGCATGGAGGTATAGATGTCACTTTGAGATCCTGTTTTCATTTCCTTCTGATAAATACCCAGAAGTGAGATTGCAGGATCATATGTTAGTTCTATTTTTAATTTTTTGAAGAAATTTATACTGTTTTCTGTAGTGGCAGCAATTTACATTCCAACAGTATTCAAGAGTTCTCTTTTCTCTATATGCTCATCAGCACATGCTATTTTGTACCTTTTCTGATAACAACCATTCTCACAGGTGTGAAGTGATATCTCATTGTGGTTTTGATTTGCATCTCCCTCATTAATAACATTGAGTACGTTTTCATATACCTGTTGGTTATTTGTATGTCATCTTTGTAAAAATGCCTATTCAGGTCCTTTGTCTATTTTTAATTTTTTTTTTTTTTTTGCTATTGAGTTGTATGAGTTACTTCAATATTTTGGATATTAGCCCCTTATCGTGTATATAGTTTGGAAATACTTTCTCTCATTTCATAGGCTGCCTTTTCATTTTGTTGATTGTTCCTTTTGCTGAGTAGAAATGTCTTGGTTTGATGTAGCAATACTTATTTACTTTTGCTTTTGTTGCCTATGATTTTGGTGTCACATCTAAAAAAATCACTGTCAAGGCCAATGTTGAGTTTACATACTAACTTTTCTTCTAGGAGTTTTGTAGTTTCAGGTCTTACATTCGAGTCTTTAATCCATTCTGAGTTGATTTTTTGTGTATGATGTAAGATAGAAGTTTGGTTTTATTCTTTTGCATATGGCAATCCAGTTTCCCAATACTTTTCCCATTGATAGAAAAGATTCTCTTTTCCCCATTATATATTTTTGGCTCCTTTGTCAAAATTTTACTGACCATTTATGCATTAGTTTATTTATGGAATCTCTATTTTGCTCCATTGTTTTTATGACCATACCATACTGTTTTGATTACTATAGCTTTGTAATATAATTGGAGATAAGGAAATGTGATGTTTCCTGTTCTGTTGTTCTTTGTTGAGTTTGCTCTGGCCGACTAACCAGATCTTTGTGGTTTCATACACATTTTAGATTCTTTTTCTATTTCTGTGAAAATCCCCATTGACACTTTTAAAGGGATTGCTTTAAATCAGTGGGTTGCTTTGGGTGGCACAGACATTTTAACAATATTTATTTCTCCAACCCATGAGCGTGGAATGTTTCTTCCATCTAACTGTGTCTTTTTCAATTTCTTTCATAAATGTCTTACAGTTTTTAGTACACAGGTCTTTCACCTCCTTGGTTAAGCTTATTTTACCAAGGTATTTTATTCCATTTGGTACAATTATAAAAGGACTGTTTTCATAATTTTTCTTTTGATAGTTTATTTTTGTATAGAAATGCAACAGAGTTTTGTATATCAATTTTGTATCCTTCCTTCGGTTATCAATTTTGAGCTTTCCTGGTAACTCAGTTGGTGAAGAATCCACCTGTACTGTGGGAGGCCTGGGTTCAATCCCTGGGTTGGGAAGATCCCCTGGAGAAGGGAATGGCTACCCACTCCAGTATTCTGGCCTAGAGAAGTCCATGGACTATAATACAACTTTCACTTTCACTTTATGTCCTTCAACTTAACTGAATTTGTTTATTAATTCTAACTGTTTTTGTGAAGTCTTTAGGGTTTTCTATATATAGTATTATATTGTTTTCCAATAGTGACAGTCTTACTTCTTCCTTTCCAACTTGAATGTTCTCATTTTTCTTGCCCAAACACTCTGGCTAAGACTTCCAATATTATATTGAGTAAAAGTGGTGAGAATAGGTATTTGTGTCTTGTTCCTGATTTTAGTGAAAAAACTTTCAAATGTTCACTATCAAATATGATGTTAGCTGCAGGCTTGTCATATATAGCTTTTTTTATGTTGAGTTATGTTCCCTCTATACGCAGTGTGCTTACGAGTCTTCATCATGAAAGATGTTGAATTTTGTCAAGTGCATTTTCTGCATCTATTGAGACAGTCATATGATTTTTATTTTTCATTCAATTCATGCAGTGTATCACATTGATCGATTTGCCGATGCTAAACCGTTCTCACATCCCTAGAATAAATCCCACTTGGTCACATTGTAGCATTCTTTTGTTGTATAAGTGAACTTGGTTTGTGGGTTTTTCGGTTTTTTTGGGTTTTGTGGTTTTTTTTGAGAAATTTTTACATCTATGTTTATCAGGACTATTGGTCTGTAATTTTCTTTAACTTGTAGTGTCCTTTAATATCAAGGTAATGCTGGTCTCATAAAATGATTTTGGAAGTACTCCCTACTCTTCTCTTTTTTGAAAGAATTTGAGAAGGATTGGCTTTAGTTCTTGTTTTAAACATTTGGCTGAATTCACCGATGAAGTCATCTGGTCCTGAACTTTTCTCTGTTAGGGAATGTTTTACTTCTGAGTCAATCTCCTTACTAGTAATTGGTCTATTCAGATTTCCACTTCTTCATGACACAGTCTTGGCAGGTGATATGTTTTTAGGAATTTATAAATTTCTTCTATGTTGTCCAATTTGTTGGTATGTAATTGTTTATAGTAGTTTCTTTGATCCTTTTTAATTGTGTGGTATCAGTTGTGCCTCCTCTTTTATTTCTAATATGATTTATTTGAGTTTTTCTTTTTTTTTCTTAAAAAGTCTATTTTACTTATCCTTTACAAAAAAACTGTTTCACTAATTTTCAATATTGTCTTTTAGTCTCTATTTCATTGATTTCTATGTCAATCTTTGTTATTTGCTTCCTTCTATGAAAAGGGCTTCCCTGGTAGCTCAGCTGGTAAAGAATCTGCCTGCAATGTAGGAGACCCCGGTTGGATCCCTGGGTTGGGAAGATCCGCTGGAGAAGGGATAGGCTACCCACTCCAGTATTCTTGGGCTTCCCTTGTGGCTCACCTGGTAAAGAATCTGATTGCAATGTGGGAGACCTGAGTTTGATCCCAGGGTTGGGAAGATCCCCTGGAGAAGGAAAAGGCTACCCACGCCAGTATTCTGGCTTGGAAAACTTAATGGACTGTATATTCCATGGGAAATGACTGAGAGACTTTCACTTCACTCTATGAACTTTGGGCTTCGTTTGTTCTTTTTAGGCCCTTGAGGCAAACATTTGAGTTGTTTATGTGAGATCTTCTGTTTTTGTTGTTGAGTCACTAAGTCATGTCTGACTCCCTATGACATCGTGGACTATAGCACACCAAGCTCCTTGGTTCTGCATTATCTCCTGGAGTTTCCTCAAATTCATGTTCATTGAGTCAGTGATGCTATCTAACCATCTCATTCTCTGCCACCCCCTTCTCCTTTTCCTTTCAATCTTTCCCAGCATCAGGGAGTATTTTTCTTAATGTAGGCATTTATTGCTATCAACTTCACTCTTAGAAGTCATTTTATTGCCTCCTCTATGTCGTGGTATGTTGTATTTCCACATGCATTTGTCTTGAGACACTTATTTATTTATCTTTTGATTTATTCTTTGACATTGTTTGTTCAGGAGAATGTTGTTTAACCTTCACTTATTTGTGAAATTTTCCAGTTTTCTACTTGTAGTTGATTTCTGGTTTCATATTGTTGTGGTTAGAAAAGGTTCTTGATATGGTTTGTCTTTTTAAATTTACTAAGACTTGTTTTATGGCCTAACATACCATCTACCCTGGAGAACATTCCATCTTTTGTGTTTTGCTGCTGTCGAATGAAATGTTCTGTGTTTATCTGTTAGGTCCATCTAGCCTAACATAAAGTTTAAGTTCAATATTTCCTTATTGACTTTCTGTCCAGATGATCTGTTTTTGAAAGTAGGATATTAAAGTCTCTTCCTATTACTGTATTACTATCTATTTATCCCTTCATATCTGTTACTATTTGCTTTCTGTATTTAAATGTTCCTGTGTTGCGTACATAAATATTTATAAATGTTATATCATTTGGTGAATTGATTCCCTTATCATTATATAATAGTCTTCTCTTTCTCTTCTTACAGTTTTTAATTTAAAGTCTCTTGTACATATGAATAGGAGAAGGCAATGGCACCCCACTCTAGTACTCTTGCCTGGAACATCCCATGGACGGAGGAGCCTGCTGGGCTGCAATCCATGGGGTCGCTAAGAGTCGGACATGACTGAGCGACTTCATTTTCACTTTTCACCTTCATGCATTGGAGAAGGAAATGGCAACCCACTCCAGTGTTCTTGCCTGGAGAATCCCAGGGATGGGGAAGCCAGTGGGCTGCCGTCTATGGGGTCGCACAGAGTTGGACACGACTGAAGCGACTTAGCAGCAGCAGTACATATAAATATAGCTATATCTGCTTTCTTTTAGCTTCCATTTGCATGGGATATCATTTACTATCCCTTAACATTCTTTCTGTGTATGATCTTAAAGCTGAAGTCTCTTGTATACAATTGGGTCTGTTTTTTAATCCATTCAGTCACTCTATGTCTTTTGATTAGAGAATATGGTCCATTGACATTTAAAGTAATTATTGATGGATATAGATTTACTATTGATATTTTGTTAATTATTTTCTGGTAAGATTTCTCGTAAAGAAGTTTCTTTCCCGCTTTCTGTCTTCTTTTGTGATTTGCTGATTTCCTATAATGGTACATTTTGACTCATTTTTCTTTCTCTTTTGCATATCTACTATAGGCTTTTGCTTTGTGGCTACCCTGAGGCTTGTTAAAACATCTTGTATTTATAACAGTGTACTTTAATCTGATAGTAATTTAACTTTGTTAGCACACAAAACTGTTTCCTTTTATATACTCCCCTTTACATATCTTATGTCTTTCATGTCAAAATTTACATCTGTGTATATTACATATTCATTAACAAATTATTGTAGTATTAGTAGAGTTTTCTTGGAAATTGAAGATGAAGATGAGTTTTATATCCAGGTGATACAGTGTAAAACAACAAGAGCACACAAAAGAGAATTGGGTGGTCCATGAACTGAGGAAGCAGGTACTTGGCTCCAAAGCTGACCATGAGAACCTAAGATACCCGGCCCTGCCCCACCACTAGGAATCCTGGGAAAGCAGAAAGGGGTTTAGGAATACGAGCTGATTTTATCTAGACTGGGCATTCCCAGTTAAATTGGGTATACAATAACGGTAATTGTAATTAAATGTCAATGTTATGATGTATTAAGTGTTTACCTCTACTCACTAGACTCACAAGTATCAGAGTTGTGTGTGTCCTGTTTTTAGCAGGTAATCAACTATTAATACTATTCATTGGATGGAGAATGGATGGATGGATATTACAACATTAAGTATTCAAATATATACATTTATATTTTACATTTATATACATTTACATATATATACATTTTACATTTATATACATTTACGTATATACACACATTTACATTTATATATACATATACATTTGTATATGTATATATTTAATTTACATTTTACGTTTATATATATAATTTATAGATATTTAAATATGTATTTAAATATATACATACCTTGCTTTATTGTGCTTTTCAGATGTTGTGTCCCTGACAAATTGAACACTTATGACAATCCTGAGTCAAGCAAGTATATTAATGCCATTTTTCCAAAAGCATTTGTTCCCTTCCCATCTTTGTGTTATGTTTTGGTAGTTCTCCCAATATTTAAGGCTTTTTAATAATCAGTATTTTTTTATGATGATCTGTGACCAGTGATCTTTGATGTTATTACTACAACTCACTGAAGTGTCAGATAATGGTTAGCATATTTTTGGCAATAAAGTATTTTTAAATTCAAGCATGTACATGTTTTTTAGACATAATGTTATTGTGTATTTAACGAACTACAGTGTAGCATAAACATAACTTTTATATGCACTGGGGAACCAAAAATTGTATGATTTGCTGAGATAATTGTTTTATTGCAGTAGTTTGGAACCAAGACTGCAATATCTCTTAGGAATGCCTGCATTCACTAGGAGAGACAGTAGAGAAGATGGTGTAGAAGTGGTTAAGAGCTATTTGGGAGGATGTGAAAGTGAAAATGAAATTTGTTCAGTTGTGTCTGACTATTTGCGACCCCATAGACTATACAGTCCATGGAATTCTCCAGGCCAGAATAGTGGAGTGGGTAGCCTTTCCCTTCTCCAGGGAATCTTCCCAACCCAGGGATCGAACCCAGGTCTCCAACATTGCAGGTGGATTCTTGACCAGCTAAGCCACAAGGGAAGCCCAAGAATACTGGAGTGGGTAGCCATCCCTTCTCCAGACGGATCTTCCCAACCCAGGAATTGAACTGGGGTCTCCTGTATTGCAGATGGATTCTTTACCAACTGAGCTGTGAGGATATGGGGGAGAATACTAAAGATTTTTTTCTGGCCCCAAGACTTCCTGATATGTGGGCAGTAGATTCTGGCAGGTATTCTAGTATGGATGTGGGATGAAAGTGGAACTGGGGCCCTCCAGTTGCAAAAAGATGTCATTTTCCTGTGTCCCTTTCAGAGAAGTGGGGAGTCACATTGTCCTATGTTTCAAGTATGTAAGTGGACACTTTACAATGAAATTCCTGGGCATTTGAAATCTCATTCTAAAATTCAGGGTCCTTTTAAAAACTAATTAATACTAGCTACATTTTTAGAGGTCCAGTTTGTGGCAAGCAAACTGCTAAGCATTTCACATGGACTAGCTCACTTATTTTGCACAACAGAAGTCCTAAGGGTAGATGAGATTACTGCTACTCAACAAACAAGGAAGCTGGGACTCAACATGGCTTAGTAATTTGCCGAAGATCATCAGATGACAAGACTGGATCAGATCTGGCTGGCTTTCAGCCCATGCTCCTCACCACTTAAGGATTCCCAGATCTTTCCCCAGCATCCTTTACTTTATCTCGTATATGCTCAGACAGCACATGCTACCCTCTGCTCATGGGCAGGGGAAGGGTAATAAGCTACTGGCTCAGACACAGGGTCTGGACAAACCTCTGAGCATGTATCATGCTTGACAGGTAAGTGCAAACCCTTGCGGGATCCTTGATGTTGGGAGGAAGGCTGTGCTCATTGTAGGCCCTGGAGCAATGGAGCAGATTCACCTGGAGGGTGTGCTCTGAACTAGAGGCTGCGGCTCCATTCTTCATAGTCCCTCTAACTGGCAAAAGGTCAGAAAGTTGGGGGTCAATTTCCCAGCTCAGTCATTTCTGGAAACCTTCTAGGTTTAAATTGCTGACAGATAGCTGACTACGTCTCCCAGGCTTTCTGCACCATTGTGCTTCCATGAAACCTGTTAACCTCTCTTCTCGCTTTGATCAAAGTCCTCTGAGGTGCAGGAGAGGAAGGGGAGGAGAAAAGTCTGGATTCCAGGGCTGAGACTGTTTGGAAAGTAGCCAGCTCTGCCTGCTGAGTGAGGGGAAGTCAGCATGCATGCCCCGCCTCAAAGCCCTGGGATCGGGGTAGGAGGTGGGGAGCTGCAGCTGAGCACTGACCATGGATGTCTCTCCAGCTCCAGCATCCAGCCCTGGCCCTGCCCTGCAGGTCCTGCTCAGAAGGATGGACCTGGGGTCAGCAGGGTCTATGGGACTGCTCGATGAGGCCCACGCTGCCGAAAGTTTGCACACTGACAAATCTGCTCAGCCCAACAGCACCACAGGTGGGTTTCTGCTGGAAGTCTGCTGGTAGGTATCTAGAAGGTTTGCCCAGGGACCTGGGGCTCTGGAGACTTCCAGAGCCAGCCAAGGGAAAGGAATGATTGGAGCTGGCTCCCTTAGGATACATAAAAACCTCTCCAGCTGTTGGATTGTACAAATTTAGAAAAAGGGGAGGCAAGGGAACTCATTAGAGAAGGATGTTGGGGGATACAAGAGAAAAAAGTGGCCTGTGGGAGCCTTGAGTCAGTAGATTAAAGTCTAATGCAGAAGAGACAAGTCATTTCCCCTCTATTTCTGATGAGGTGTGGGGTTGTTCTCCTCCTAAGTCTGCTCCCTTCTGACCTGGGGCATAGTTAAAAGTCTGCTTGCCAGGACCCTGGGACACCAACAGGCACTGCTTCAGCTCCATAGTCCCTCAGCGGCCCAAGGCATCCATGCTGGGATGTGCAGTGTTCTCAGGAAATCTAGAGTTGTCATCAGTCAGGGTCCTCCAGAACACAGCCTGAGCTGGGGTGAGAGTCCAATCTCTGTGCTCCTAAAACACATCCAGCAAAAAAAGAGGTTCCTACTGGGTTGGTTTGTCTTCATCCAACGTTCCATTTAATCCAGCTGTACCACTGCTGTATAGGTACCAAAGGAAATGAAATCAGGATTTTCACTATCCTGTTCCTTGCAGAATTATTTACAACAGCCTAGACAGGGACACAGCCGCACAACCTAGGTGTACATTGATGGGTGAATGGATGAAAAAATTGCGCTATATGTATGGAATTCAACTTTCAAAAAGAACAAAATACCACCAATTGCATCTACATGAGTCAATTGGAGGATATTATGCTAAGTGAAGTAAGCCAGACACAGAAAGACAAATACTACATGATCTTACTTGCATGTGGAACCCAAAAGAGTGAAATTCATAGAAATAGAGAGTAGAGTGGTAGTGACCAGGGGCAGGCAGCCGGGAGGAAATGAGCAGATGTCGGAGTACAGAGTTTCAGTCGAGTAGGTCGAATGTGGTCTGGAGATCTACCATGTAGCAATGTGACCAATAGGTAACAGTACTCTATTGTACACTTGAAATTTGCCAAGAGAGTAAAATGTAAGTGTTCTCATCACACACACACGCAGAATGGTAACTGTGAGATGATGGATATGTTCCTTAGCTTGACTGGGGTGATCATTTTACAATGTATATGTACATTAAACATCACATTGTACATCTTAAATATATACAGATGTTATTTTTCAAATTTCAAAAATAAATTAAAAACAATAGAGACAAATTAAAAACAAGACCCAATGTCTGCCCGCCCAACTCCCCACCCCCACCCCGCCCCCTGCCAACGTCTCTAGGCCAATCATCTCTGGCTCCAGCACAAGATCCTGGTCTGATTGGCTGTGGCCAGGCTTCCTGTGTGCACTTAGGCACAAGTCCCAGAAATGTTATGCACAAAGACTCCCCTGGGTCACCCCTCAGAAGCAGACAAGTCCTGGACACACCCCCTTCCTCCCCCACCCCACCCCCCCAGATAACCTGTACACTAGGATCTGAATCCTCTCTGGGAGATGCTGCTCGTCTCCAGGCCACCACGTCACATCCTGCAGGGTCCTGCTGTCTCCAGGACAGAAACTGCAAAGACAACTTTTATTTCATTTCTTCCTGCCACCCGCTTACTTCCATCCACATCTCTGGGGCACCTGCCCCAGGGGCTGAGACCAACTTGGTCTCACCCACACACACACACTTATTATAAAACCATATTTGAAGGAAAAAATATCTTGATCCAACTCCAGGCATCTTCAAAGAACATACAGCCCGGTGAGGCACTAAGCTGCCTCTTAATTGCTCCAAAGGAATGTTTTCAAGCTCCAGGCCCATCAGCACTTTCTGTAATTCTGCAATCTCTGCTTTCAGCCTACGCTTGTGGACACAACCCAGAAAGTTCTCACTCCTTTGGGGAGCTCTCTGCCACACTGTTACTTGCGTTTGTTCATTTCTTGCACCAAATTAATGACACCTTCCTGAAGCAGAGACATGACTCAACCTCAGGAAAGCAGCCAGGGGTTTTCAGAACCACAAGGACTGTTTCACTTGTGTTCTTCTCCAGCTCTGACCTGGGTCAGAGATAAAGGCGCTAAAGCTCTTTTTTTTTTTTCCCTTTTGAAGTGAAGGTGGAGAAGTGGGGGAGGGGAGCACAGTCTCGCCTGCCCCCCAGGCACCTTCATAGCCATCCGTGCCAAGAGACTCCAGAGAGTGAACGTCAGCTCACCCACCCTGCCACCTGCCCCCAAAGGCCTGACTGCGGTCTGGCCACAGGGTTCCTGGGGAAATTCAGGCTGACAGGGAGGGAGAGGTCCAAAACCCTGGGAACACTGACCTCAGAGTCAGAGACCGGCTGTGGTGCAGGCCGCATGGCCTGGGTGAATGTCTCACTTCCTCTGAGCCCCATCTCCTGATTTATAAAGTGGGACCACCACGCTCACCATATAGGACCTCTTAGAAGGTTCTGGTTGGCAGCTCCACAGCACATCCCTAAGGTGTTTGGGGCAAGGGTACTGCAGCTCTCATCCCTCAGTTTTATGTAGTATCTGATACCAACCAGGGTTTTTGGCCTTCCCCGGCCAAAAGAATTGACTAGAGTTCAGGCAAGCAAATCAGGCGAGGCTTTGTTGGGGCCCTTGCTGCAGCAAGTGGGGGACAGAGAACAAACAGGTCCCCTTGCTCGCGGAGGGGAAGCATGCTTGCTCCTTATATGGGGTCAGGATAAGTGCGTGTCCAGGGGTAGGATTGGAGAGGTGGCTTAGGTGGGTTCCTCACCTCTCTGGTGGCTTCCCTGGTGGCTCAGAAGATAAAGAATCTGCCTGCAATGCAGGAGACTCAGGTTTGATCCCTGGATTGGGAAGATCCCCTGGAGAAGGAAATGGCTACCCACTCTAGTATTCTTGCCTGGAGAAGCCCATGGACAGAGGGGCCTGGTGGGCTACAGTCCATGGGGCTGCAAAGAGTCAGACACAACTGAGCTACTAACACTTTCACTGGTGGTACTGAGTCCAGGGGGCGTGCTCAGTACTCTGCTTTTGCTCCCAGGACCCTGTTTTTGCTCCAGGATCTTAAGTGGCAGTTGGGTTTTTTTGGTCTCTGTATTCTTTGTCCAGAATTTGTCCCAATCGCCCATGCATGCCATTGTTTTTAGCCCCATATAGTTTCTTGGTATTTTGTTGCTTGAGGAGGGGTATGTCCAGGCGGGAGCATTGCAGCAAAGGGCCTGAGGTCTCAGCCTGTCTCAGTACCTACCTAGGTTGGGAGGAGAAAGCCCATGTGGATCATTCTGGAAGCCTGGCTTTTCCTATTCAGGCCCTGGAGAGGGTGTGTGGTCTCTGCCTAAGTCCAGAAGCTGTGCTGGAGGAACAGGAAGGAGGGCCCAGCCTTCTCCACCCTTAGCAGCCATTTCTGCTGTTCTGAAAGGCCAGTGGTACAAGTCACAGCATTTCGGGGACATGTGGATTCCTGGGGCTCAGGGCTGACCTGGGAGACAATGAGTGGAAGGCATGGTGTCTCAGAAGAGTGATGATGTTAACCTCTGAGGTAGATTTTGTTCTCAAGGCGAGGGTTTAAAAAAAGAAGGGACATGCTGCAGTACATGAGGGGCCCCCTGCCTTACCTCAGCGTGGACTGTGGGTCTCACCTTTCCTCTAGCTATCTCAGGTAGGCTTGTCCCTGAAGATTTTAAGTCCACAGGACAGGGTATGGGCCTTTCCTGTGTCCCCTGAGCCCTCCCATTCCCTCCACAGCTCCAGGCTGGGCCCTTCCTATCTCCTCTGGGTTAAAACTACCCACAAAGGGCCAGGTGTCTCACTCGGACAGTTCTAGGACCATCTATGAACTATACTCTGAAAGCCTGCCCTATGGCCTGCCAAGTAAATTTAGTTTAAAAATAACTCCTTACAGCTCTGGTTGACAGTAATTTGTGGCATTAAGATGGTGTCAGAGACAATTTTATGAAAGTGGATATTGTCCTCGGTGATTGTATTTCCTGAAAGATGAGCAGATAAGTCACCACAGGACATTCCATTAGCCTGCATTCCCCTCCCCCAAGGCAAACACAATAGACCCCGCTTTTTCTCCAAGATGGGTCTCATTTTCAGAGCTGATAGAACCCTTCTCACTGGGCCTGAAGATCAAAATGTGTGTCCAACTGGGATGAAGAATAACACTGACACAGACCCAAGTTCTCCTTACACTAAGCTTGCTGTTCCTACAAAGCACACCCCAGGTCATCAGCCAGGAGGCCCTTTCCAAGTCCCCAAGAGCTGCTGCCAAGAATTTCCCCTCAGCTGGCTCTCACCCTCAGTGAGCTCTGAATCAATTAGGGCTTCTGTAGTACTAACTGACTTGAGGAAAACCTAACTAGCTTAAGGAAGAAGGAAATGTTTTGGCTCATATGATGAGGAAGTCTAAGGTGAGGACCAGCTTTAGGCATAGTTTGACATAAGGTCTCAAGATGTCATAAGAACCCAGACCCTTCATCTCTCTGGAATTATGTCTCTAAGTGTTAGCTTCCTTACTTAGCAGGTTCTCTTCTCATCTCAACCACATGGTTGCTGCAATTCTAGACTTTGTACCATTGCAACTCCAAATCCACAGAATAAAAAAAAAAAATTATCTTTTTGGTACAAAAGTCCTGATTTATCCCAATTGTTCTGTTTAAGCTGTATTCTGATCCCTTAATCAGACACTGGAGAGCAGAGAAGGGGACTCTCTGATGAGCAGGTAAGTGGCCCTGGGTGTGGAGTCACAGCCATTGGAAAGTCACAAGGAGGAGGGAGAGGGTGGGTGTCTCTGTTGAGGCTGCGTTCAGGGGCATGTAGTAAAAACCCCAGCACAAGGGGTACATTTTTCCCATATAATGAGATGTCCAGCAGCAGCCCAGGAAGGAGCCAAGAGCTCAGGTTCCTTCTAGACCCAACTGCATCAATACCACTGGTGGTTCCCAATCCTTGTGGCTCCAAGAATGGCTTTCTCCAGTCCAGGCATCACAGACACGTACTTCCTGGGTCTAAAGACAAGAAAAAGGCTAGTATGGCTGAGTCTATCCTTTAGTCTGGACAAATAACCTTCCCCGAAATTTTTTCTTATAATCCACCTGCCAAACTATGAGCGCTCCTAGCTTTAGGACAATGTGGGAAGGTTAGTATTTTTACTTGCAAGCAAAACCAAGATTCTGATAATAGAGAAGAAGATAAGAATGGTTGTTTGGCATGTCAACTAACAATATCTGCCATTGTCATCAGCTACATAGTCAAAAACAAAAGATGTACATTAGAGCATTTGTCATCCTCTATGGCCAGTTCTCGGAGAAGGCAATGGCACCCCACTCCAGTACTCTTGCCTGGAAAATCCCATGGACGGAGGAGCCTGGTGGGCTGCAATCCATGGGGTCGCTGAGTCGGGCACGACTGAACGACTTCACTTTCACTTTTCACTTTCATGCATTGGAGAAGGAAATGGCAACCCACTCCAGTGTTCTTGCCTGGAGAATCCCAGGGATGGGGAGAGCCTGGTGGGCTGCCGTCTATGGGGTCGCACAGAGTCGGACACGACTGAAGCGACTCAGCAGCAGCAGCAGCAGCATGGCCAGTTCTCCTTTCAAAACCAAAAATCTACTTCTTACTTCCTATCTGTAAATAGAAGGATCAGTTCCTGGTCGGTGACTTCGAGCTAAAAATCCCTGGGGTTATTCCCCAAAGTGCCATGAGCCACCTTATCCAGCACCTACAAAAGATGCCACAGCCATTCTTGACAGACGATTTCTTTAAGTCCAAAGAAACTCAGAACTGATGACTATTGCTCGTTAAATGTTTTAAAAAGATACTTTATAATGGAGGTCATTTAAAAAATTTTTTCCAGAGTTACAAATTTGGAGACTGACATTGGAAAATGTATGTGTATGTCCGTATATTTATAGAGATACACTGAGTACAAATCCTTTGCATCTTAACCGAGTGCATTCTCATCCTCTTGGTCCTGGGAACCCTGAGGAAGTGCATTAGGTAGGCAAATTTGAGCTGGGATTATCCTGAGAGAAGAAGCTGGGGTGGGCTGTCTGAGATAGTGGGGGACTAGCATCCCCTTGTCTTCCAGAATAAGGGAAGCCCTCCACACAGCAGCAGATAGAATGGTTGCCTCTTTGGCCATGTGGCCCTGGGGAATATCAGTAGCACAAGTAAAGCAGTGGTGTTGTTTCAAGTTGTTTTAAAGGCCTCAAACTATTAAAGTTCTTTTTTCTCCCAACTTTATGGAATCAGAAGTTTACAGAATGTGGGAGCTGGAAAAGAACTTGGTGCTCTTCTGACCCAACCCCTTCATTTTTCATTGGTTCCTTGAGCAAACTTCTTCACGTGACCTCATCATGTAAGAAAACTCTTTACCTACAGAAATCACCCACAAGTCCCTGTGTATTCAGAGATTTAAACCCCAAACTTGACCATGAATTGGATGGAGAGGATGGCTTGGGAAAAGGAGAGAAAAGGACTAAGACATTTGTTTCCACTGGTTATAGTTAGCAACCTCTTTACCAGTTGGAATTTTTAAAGCTTTTTATTAATACTCTGTCATGATTTCACACTTACAGAACAGATGTAGAATTGATCCAAAGAATTTCCATCTACTGTTCATCTGGATTCCACACATAGTGATGTTTTACCACACTTGCTTTGGATAGATTTTTTTTCTGAACCATTTAAGTTGCAGATACGATGCCCCTTCATCCCATCAGTGCGTATTTTCTAAACTTAAGGACATGTTCTTGTAGTAACATAGGACAATAATAATCAAAATTAGGAAATTAGCATTGTAACAATACTATTAGCTAATTTGCAGATTTTATTCAAAATTTCCCATTATTCTAATAGTGCTCTAAATGGTTGAAGAAAATCCTGGATTGCAGGTTACATTTAATTGTTGTGATATCTCTTTATAGCCTTGAAGCCTTCCCTCATCTTTCTTGACCTTGGCAGTTTTGATCAATATAGTCCGATTATTTTATAGAGTTTTCTATTAAATTTTAAGACTACTAAAATTCTATCCTTAGCATGAAAGAGGAATGCTGTGACTCCTTTTTTGTGATTAATGCTAATGAACCCAGTCACCAGAGGATTCCCACCTCATTGCAAGGAACAAGTAGAATACTTACAAGGTGTTAACCTGGGTCCCAGCTTGGAGAATATGGGTCTAAAAACACCAATGTTTGAGCAGAGCCCCAACCTTTTCGAGAGATGTGTTCCAGAGGGAAGAAGTCATATTGGCTTCTCACAAGACACAGGATATCACTCATTTGCAACAACCAACTGGGGACCTCTTTTTCCCTATGGTTGGTTGTCGCAAATGAAGGATTGTTTTGTTTGTTATTCACTCAAACCTAATTAAAACCAAGGTTAGCAGGGCATCTGCCAGCATCCGACGTCTTCCCTCTCGCCTTCCCCGTCCCATCACCAGTCGACATGATTCATTGGCTTTTAGTGCATTAGGCAAATTTGCTATAATTGCGGAGAGGGGAAGGAGCAAGGGGCCCCTGGCACCACCCAGGCGCTACACCATTGCCTTCCTGTAAGTCACACAGACTCCAAGAAAGGGGCTTAAATTGCCTTTATTGATTTGTCAGCCTCTAATAGATCATTTCTCACTGAGCAAAGGACAGGACCCTCAAAGAGAGTTGTCTCTGCTCTTCCGACCTTCATCATGGCTCTTGTCTCAGTGAGAAGGGTGTCTAGGGGGTGAGGGTTAATGACATATTGGAGAGAATTAAAATGCAGACATCAGTCCTCCCAAAGATGCAGCCAAGAGACGGGGCCAGAGAGGCCGGTTTCCACCTCTGACTTCTCTAAACTAGACTTCCTGATCCCAAAGTTGTGTGCAGAGAAGTGACCCTCAGGATTCTAATTTCCTTCCCTGTGAGCTGAGTGTGCTGGGCTCTCATATCCAGCCCTCTGCAGCATCCCTTTCCTGATGTACCTTGGCAGCAGAAGGAAGTGAGTGTAGCCCTGTTACGGAATCCCACGTGGAGGGGCAGCCAGCCAGCAGTTCCCTCGCGCAAGTCCTTAGCTCACATTATACATCCAATAAACATCTTTAAAATTTCTTAAAACCTGACTGTGTGCCCGGGACTTCACTAGATACTTTGCAAGATGGAGCCTTTGAGCTCAAAACACTTTATAGAGACAGAGATGAAAATAACCAACACACAACACAATGTGATACGATCTATGGTGGGATTTGTGCAAAGAAGTGTGAGGCATTGGGAGGGTAGGGACAGAGGGGAGGACTGGCTTAGTCCTCCTCTGTGTCTGGAAGAATGTTCACGAGGCAGACAGACAGGATGGCATTTGCAGCCCACACAGCATAGCTCTTACCCTAGGTATGGCCCTGTTCCATTCAACTTGGCTGGCTGTGTACTGATGCCGCTCCTTCATCTAGATTGTAAACACCACAAGGGCAGGGATCTTGTCAGATTTTGGAGTGTCTTCACAGCACTCAGCCAGGTGCTAATCATACAGGAAGTCCTCAGAGAATCCTGAGTGGATAATGATTTCCTGCAGATGGTACAGCTGTGAGCAACACCTGGCCAGCTGCTGAACAGAGGCATCTCAGGAAACTTGAAAGGAGTCTGGTGGGGGTGGCAAGTGAAGCGCTGAGGGTCAGAGTAAATGTCAACACCACACCTCGGGTATTCCTATAATATTAAAATACCCTTACAATTAAAACACTCTGTGACCTCAAACATGTTCAGTCATATTTTTTTTTCCTATTTCCTAGCAACATTTGCTAGAAAAACTTCCAACACAACAAAATTATTTGGACAGTTTCTTGGAGTTCACTGTTCATTCTAACAAAATTCTACCTAGGGTTAAAATATGGCACAAACCTCATTGGTTCTAGATGAGAACACATTTAAGTGTCTACACCACCGGCGCTCTGCTCTGCAATGAAGGTGGATCTTTAAGGGAAAAGAAGGAGAAAACAAAAATGAGGGGAAAAAGGGGTGGAGAAGAAGGGGAGAGAGGAGGGGGCAGGAAGTGGGGGAAATGACTGCTTGCAAAGATTTTCTCTGTGTTGGTTCTCGCTTCCTTCAGAGGGCCTTTTGCTGTCAGGAGGCTTGGCTCAGCCTTACGGCTTTTCTTTTCTGCTATCGGTTTTATTTTTTATCTCAGTGGCTCACACTTGGCCACCACTCAAGCAGGACCTAGAGAAGACAGAGGCCCCAAGGGTGGCCCCTTTAGAAGTTATGACTGTGGGGCCAGTGCTCCCTTCCTGCACCCCCCCGGATACAGGAGGTGGTGCCCAGGTTTTCCCAGATCTGGAGGGCCCCGGAGTAGCGAGGGCCTGGGTGCTCAGCTTGTTACTGCTACTTGCATTCAGAGGTGGAGGGCAAAGCAAGCCTCTCAAAGAGGAAAGCAGTGCTGACCTCAGGGCCACCCCCCCACCCCACCCTCCCCCCCCTACCCCCCCGCCTCCCCCCCCCACCCCACCTCCGAACCGCAGGGAGGTTGTTGGGTGTGGACGCTGGGAGACAGCTGGGGGCAAATTCACAACCGGAGAACATTCTTCAGGATTTTCAACTGTCTTTTTTTTACCCCTCCAGCAATGAATAGGGAGAACCCCAGACTGTGGTAAAAATAGCTCACGCTCTTCCTCAAACCTGTCTGGCTTGCGTTTGTGGAAGGCTTGGGGGAAAGAGTCACATTTGAAAATGGAATTTATTTTGAGCCAGTCATGCTGACAGGAGCTCAGTTCTGGGGAGAGAAAGCAGCTTCCCAGCATAGAAACCAGCTTCATCTTTTTTTTCCCTCTCTCTCTCTCTTTTAACTCCTCCCAAAGTCATGTCTGACTCTTTGCCACCCAGTGGACTGTAGCCCACCAGGCTCCTCCGTCCATGAGTTCTCCAGGCAAGAATACTGGAATGGACTGCCATTACCTTCTCCCGGGGAACTTCCCAACCCCGGGATTGAACCCAGGTCTCCTGTATTGCAGGCAATCTCCTGCATTGCAGACAGATTCTTCACCAACTGAGACACCAGGGAAGCCCCCAAAGTATTCCTTAATATTTTTGTTACAGTGAAAAACTAGATGTAAGGCAGAACAATCATGTGTGTTTGTCTCTACAGGGACCAGGTTTCCCGAGAAGCTTTGAAGAGGCAGAGGTTACATGGATGCAGTGGCCCTGGACAGGCGGGTGAGCCAGCCCCATCCCAGCCCTGATCCCGCTGGTGGCGTGGACCAGGCACGAGGTGAACCCATCTACCTGGGATTCCTCATTCCTAACTGGGACCTGGACCTGCCAACCTAGCCAACCTCAAAGGGTTGTTATGGAGATGAAATCAGCCCCATCCGGTGTCCAAAGTTACTTTGTAAACTGTGAAGTGCTGTACACTTGTAAGGCTTTGGTATTAGGAGCTGAAGAAAGCGTCCCACGGCACCAGAAGTGGTCAGCGAGGCTAGAAACACTCCCTTGCACGGGAATGCCACAGGGGTGAGCAGCGAGGAACAGCTGCTAGGCTCTTGTTGGGAGAAAACACCGAGTCATCAGCACAAAGCACGGAAATAGAACTCTCAGGGAGTCGTGCACCGCCTGTGCCCACAGCCCTTGCAGCTAGCTCGCTCCCCACACCTAGGCCTCTCAGAGACGGGCAGGATACAGGGATGAGCCAATTTTACAGAGAGGTAAACTGAGGCCCTGAATGGGAGAAATCTTCCTTGTGGTCACATGGTCACTTGTCTAGACCAGACCAACCTCTAGCTCCCTCATGATGCCCTGACACCAACAGCCTGACCCATCAGTCTCCAGCCTGGAAAGTCATTGCCTAAGCTCTGAAAGTGGGTTCTGCTCCACAGCAGTGAGCCAGCGCCCTGGAAAGAAAGATGCACACAGCCCTCAGCCTCCCGGCCCCGAGGACCCGGCCTCCTGTCTCACAAGGAGGTGGGCTGAGGCCTGCACCTGCCCTCAACAAGGCTGAGCATCTTTCTGGTTGTTTGGAACCTGCAAATTGAAATTAAAAACAGCTTCAAACCCCCTTCACTCTTAGAGGGGCCAGGAAAACCCCACTGCCTGGAGCCTGTGTAAATCAGAGTGCTGTGAGTAGCTTAGGTACCCCGAACCCTTCCCTCATTCCCAGCAAACCTCCTTGAGGAAGGCCGAGGTTAAGAGTGGTAACAAACCACAGGTCAGCACACAGGTCACTTAGTGCTCGCACACCTCCCCAGAGACACGCAGGGCCCTGCAGAGCCCGTGGCAGCCTAAATTCCCAGTCCTGCCCTTGCCTGGGTCACCACAGGGCTGGCCTTCACTGGAGTCCCTTCTCTGCACGACCATGATGTGAATCATTCATTCAGACACACCTCCTGCCCTGAATGCGTGCTCCTTGCAGACTACCCATCAAGGGGTCACCTGGAGGCTGATGGACTTTGAAGTTTTGCTGATACACCTTTTACTTAACTCCAAGAAGAGAACTGAGAAGTTGCAACAGAGATCTTGCGGCCTGTAAAACCTAAGATATTTCTGTCTGGCCCTGTATTGAAAAAGCTTGTCACTTTCACATTATATGATTATCTTATTGAAGTCTAAGGATTACACGGTAAACTAGGTATTATTATCCCTGACTAGAGAGGTAGGAGGATCTGAAGATCAGAGAGTTTCAGTAACTTGCCCAAAGACACACAGCTGTTAACTGACAGAGTCAGGTGCGTCTGCTCCAAAGTCCAGGATTTTTCAAATACCCAATTCTGCCAGTCTATGGACACATCCAATCAATGCTCAGTGTGATAGGGGTATAGTGAAAGGTCTCATCTTCCTGGACTGGGTGAACCAGATTTAGAATCACATTGTTGACTAACGACTAATTTAGGCCTAGGTCACTCACAGTCTTCCCCTCATCACAAGGAGCTGATCTTAAGACCTACCAGGCTGGGGCACTCAGCTTGTAAAATAAACCTGAAACCCAGAAGAGCCAGGCAGGCCTTGAGCAGCCCCTGGCCAGGCCAGCCAGGGTTACCATGACAACAGAGTCATTTCCATTACAAACCCTGCAACAGGCTTCCAGGAGGTGATTAATGTTTGACCTCTGGGGGTGGGAACTCTGGGGAGGAGGGTGCCTGGCCATATCCCTTCTAGTCTGGTGCAAAGCATAGCTGGGGTACAAATGCTGAAACACTCCATCCCTTGTCACCCTGAGTCCTATAAATCGCCCCAAGAAGCAAGCATCTTATGGAAGTATCTCCCTTCAGCCTTGAGCTGAGGCAGTGAACCTCAGAAACCCAAATGCGGACGAAGGAAAGCAAGAGAAACCAAGAAAAGGAGTTTAAGACTGTAAACTGATCAGTTCTTGCTGGATGAATGGCACCTGCTCGCTCATCACAGAAAAGGTACAAAAAGAATTCAGTGAGACAAGAAGCAGGTTAAGTACAAGCCTGGGAACCCTATCTCCTCGGAGCTTGGAGACTCAGGAGGAGAGGCTGAGCATGGGTGGGCAGCCAGCCACGGCAGGGACCCCTGTTGTGAATTTTCAGGGCAGGCAACCCAGGGAAGCTGGGATTTCCCCCGTCCCCTCACCCACCACCCATGGGTGGGGCCAGCTGCCTGCCAGGCAGGGCCACCCGGGTGGATTTTAGCCCTGGACCTCGAGGCGTCTGCTGTGGGTCTCTCTGGGATCATTCACAGACAGTTTTTCTCTCTGCTGACACTTGGGTGGCTCTGACCGCCCCCGGCGTTGTTCTTGTTTGGCCATTCTCCTGCCGCTGAGTCACTGCCCCTGCAGCCCGGCTGGGGGCGGTCAGGCTCTCACTGTGTCCTTAAGAGAATCTCAGCGTCTGGCCTGTATCAGTTTCATCCTTTTTGCAGAGACCGTGTGACTCTGGGGTTGAAATGGCAGGTTTCTGTGGGGGAGGAAAGAGAAGGCTCTGGCTGCTCCCAGTCTGTGCAGGCTGCTTTGAAGCAAACCTCAGGAACCGGCTCCCTGCCTGCCTTCTGCCTCCTCCCCCTGGGAACAGTGGAGCAGGGGAGACCCC
>NW_011495071.1:2013972-2019564 GCF_000754665.1 Bison bison bison
TATGATACCCACCCCAGGCCACCATATCATCCCTGAGCCTTCTCCCAAGGCCAGGCTGAGACCCTAAACTCCCCAAGCCAAACACCGCTGTGGGTAAGCAGGAACCACAGTTCACATCACAGAATCATTTATATAAAAATGCAACTACTTTTGTTCTAGCTAAAATGATTTCTGATTCTGAGTTTCCATTCTCTGACAGGAAATTAACATCATTAATTCCAGGCTGTCATTTTTCACTTTACTGGAGCCTGCCTCTAATCTGGGGAGGGGCTGCCTAGCGCCCTGGCATGGGGTGGGGGAAGGCGGCAATTCCATTCTCAGTGCTTGGCCTCCACCCACACTCCTTGTCCCGACTGGACTGCAGCCCTCGGGCCACATGGGTCATTGCTGGATCCTCCTTATCTCAGTCACACAACCATTCCATGTTCCTAAGCTTTTCTGAGCCACTTGCCGACAGCTGTGAGCAGCAGGCCATGCATTCTGCGTTGTGGGGACCCTCCCCGTATGACTGGACACGCCACAGAAGGGCCTCCTGCTCCCGTACCCGGCGAGGCACCCCAGAACTCTGGAAATTGCTACGCTCCTCTCGCTGGGAAGAGACACAAGGACTCTAACCTTGGGATCCCCACACTGATCTGGAGATTCTGCTGTTACCCATGCCCACCTCTGGACTCAGCCTGGAGGGTCCCCAGGGAGGGGAGCGGGTCCTTCCCGGGGCTCTCACCAGGAAACACCCTCCTTCTCCAGCCTCCAGCCCAGCAGAGTGCTGGGGTGCGGATGCACTGGCTCTGACCGCAGATTGCTCCAAATCTCCTAATTTTGTCCTTGGTTCTCTGCCCTGCTCTGAGGGCTGGGCTTTTGAAACACAGAAAACTAACCTTGCCTTCAGAATTAATCACTATTCCCTCCCCGCCAAATTTGCTACCTCCCACTAGGGGGAAGAGAGGAGGATATAAGAAATGCCTGGAAAAATATATGAACCAATATCCCCCAATATTATCCTGCTACATTTTGTTTGCAGGGGTCTGCTTGGACCTGAAAGCAGAGTTTTAGGCTCCATCTGCGGAAATCAAAGGTCACCCAAGATTTCATCAAGTTCACACATGACTAATGTTCTCCGGGTCACCCCTAACTCACACCTGTGTCCCCTCTGTATCTGTTCGGTCTGTGTCCATTCTGTTGACCACACCTACTGCCTCCTTCTTATGACACATCAGCTGAGATATAGGATTCAGCCCCATACAGGATTAATCAACACACATGCACTCACTCACACTATCTCCTATGTATGTGTGTGTGTGCGTGTGTGTGTGTGTGTGTGCGTGTGTGCGTGTGCGTGTGTGCATGTGCGTGTGTGTGTGTGTGTGTGTGTGAGAGACTTCACTGAAAGTTTGCCAGAGATAAAGAAGGGTGTCACTGAGCTCCTGTGCCCTCAAATATACACCAGAACACACTGGAGCCCTGGTCAAGCCCTCTGCCAGCCACCAGCCTCCAGTCCCCCAGGCACCATGACCGGGTCTCTTGCTGTAAAACTCCTCTCAGCCTCTCCGCCACCCTCCTCCTTCCTTCCTCTGAACTGTCCCCAGATCCCCTGGCTCTTCTCACTCTCACGGGCAAGCTGCCCCTGTCTGCCCTGGGGTGGAAAGCCCGCCCTTTCTACCTCCACACCCTCCCTGTAGCAGGCCTGTGGGTACAGGGCTTGCTTTCTTTGGAAGGATGTTACTGCTGTAAAGCACCGTCATTGCTTTTCTTCGCAGAATAAACAAACACAAAACACCTATTTGGTGTGACTGTCAGAGCCAGGAAGAAGGGAGGCTTCCGCTGCCTTCCCCAAGGGGAATTGCTAGGAACATCGCCTAAGCAAGCCCTCTCTTATCTACTATATGTGTGGGCCATGCTCTTTGAGGATTACCAAGCAGGGCTTTAATCTCGGCCTGCCTTTCCCTGCCCTGTAGTTTGTGTCTCTTCTTCCTCTCTTGTCGGTGGGTGTCTCCAGGGAATAGAGATAATCTATATTTGTTTAAGAAGGGTTAAGAAAGAAAAGAACATGTGGCAAAATGATGTGATAATTTCCGACTCACCCACAGAGCTTTTTTAATTGCCATTTATAATCTGGAAGGGACTGTCTTTATCCACCTCCTGAGAATTAGGTGACGCAGGGGACACCGGGGCCCCAGGGAGCAGCCACCGGCAGCACCTGCCTCTTGCTGTCCCCTGGCCATTCCACACTCACCCAGGCCCCCCATCCCGCCCAGGGCTCCTCTCTCACCCCTTCCCTGCCCTTCCCAGCAACAAGCCTTACCTGCTCGGCACCCTTCTTTCTCCCGGGGGCCCTGTTCTCAGCTGGGAAGCTGATAACGGCACTCAGACGATAATGAATGGTAATAAGTTCATGTGTTACCCTCTCTGGGTAGCAGCAACATTTGCATTTTGACAGGGCCTTTCTGGAGGAAAAAAAACGTCCTTAACAATAACATGACTGGAAGTTGGGGCATCTCAGCACCTGCATCTGGTGGGCCTAAGGGCATATATTTGTGACAAGAGCAGTTTTGATTCCTCAAAACACTCCCCTGTTCCACTCGGAGAGCGAGAACAAGGGGGCTCCTCAGGGACTTCTGGGCAAAAGGCCCTGAGACGGAGGCCTGGGACACAGAGTGACTCCCACCTCGGAGAGAAGGAAGAGACGTCTTGCACACCCAGACACAAATTCCCCAAGATAGAAGGGGGGCGGGGCAGAGGGAGCCCCAGTAGAAGAGAACTGACGTTTCTAGGCCGTGAGGGTACCTGCCCCTGCACAGAGAGGCTGGCGAAGGCTCCACAGCAGAGGCTGCTTCCAGGGGTAACGTCTCATCAAACAGACTGTTTCCATGGGGCTGCCTGCCAGCCACCGGGGGGTGGGAGTTGGTGAAATACTAGAGGAGGTGCAGAGGTCTGGGAACCCGAGCAGCAACCGGGCCCACCTCTGAGCTGGGACAGTCTCCTGGCGCTCACGGGGGCTCTGCCTCAGAGCTGGCCACACTCCAGGGTCACCAACACCAGCTGTTCTCAGGGCCTTCAAGCCGGCCACACGGCCTTCCGCGCTCGGATGGGCTGGCTGAAAACAGGGCATGGCGCATGGATGCTGCATCTTAGCCCGGACCCTGCCAACCTCCTTGTGCCTTCTTGCAGGACCAGCTGTCTCAGCCCTGGATGGCATTCCCAGTTCCAGCGAGTTCTCTTCCCACTGCCCTCCTATGGCCCCGCCTCGATACTTGAGATAACCCAGGCTCCCAGCGTTCAGACACCACCCTGCCCAGCCCCAGGCCTCCCTACCCAAGCACATTCCTTTATAGGGGGTTCAGAGAAGCAGCTGCCCACGGCAGAGTGGCCCCGGGTGCCAAGCATTTGGCTGCAATGCTTGGAGCACAGGCCTGATTGCATCGCAAAATAAATTCCACTTTCATAAAATAATTCTGAGCGCTGCTGGCTGGCCACACTCTCAGGGGTGACAGGGACCCCTACCACCACAGAGGAAGCAGGACCTGCCAGGCTGCTGCTGCGGGGCAGACCATCCTGTGACCACGGCTCCCGGGGCCCACAACCCCCCAGGCAGGAAGTTCAGCACCACGAGAGGGCATTAGGGTTCCCTGTATCCCCCATGCCACCCTCAGGAGCTCTGTACAAGTGGACCAACCTGCCTATCCTCTAGATTCTGAGGGAGCCTTGTGATAGGGAAACCTTGCTGGGAGCTGAACCGCACTGAGAGATCCCCAGCTCCATACTCTGCAGACATGAAAATTGCACAGAGCCCAGGCAACAAGTTCCCAGCCTTGTCTCTGTCTCATCTTGACCCGAGACTTCTCATGGGCAAGGTCTGTACTTTCTATGGGACACCCTCCGTGCCAAGCAGGGGAGGGATCAGAATTGAAGCAGACCGGATGGTTCCAGAGGAGGGAGTGACACCAACAGGTGAAAAGTACAGGTAAGTGATTGCAGCACCATCGGAAGAACTTTCAAGCCAGCAGCTCTCTCTAAAAATAATGGGCTATCTTGGGAGCTAATGAGATCACTGTCCCTAGAGGTGTTCAAGCAGAGGCTCAAAAGCCACCTACAAAAAATAGAACACTCAGCAATCAAGCACAAGCAGATGGTTGGTGAGTTGACTCCTAATGGTTGTTTAAAGGCATAGTGCAGGTAAAAGGTTTCTGATTGGAGGGAAGACTATCGATTCAGTATCGTTACCCCACTTAGAATCACCACACTGGGTTGGGAGGGACGGAAAGGTAAATTAACATTTATTGAAAATCCATAATGGAGTGGACACATTATCTTTAATCTTCACAAGTATGTGAGGTAGGGTTTACTCTTCCCACTTTACAGTGAGAAAAAGAGTTTTCAGAGATGCTAAGAACCTTGTTCAAAGTCGCATTACAGAAACAGACAGCCCAGCGGGTGGGAGTTCAGTCCATGGCAGGCTTAAGTCTTGGGCTGCACTATGATGCCCCCAGCCCTTCCCCATTTCTGGAGACGATAACAATACCGCCTCCACTCTGCACCGCCCTACTGAAGTCCCAAACTCCTCTCTGCTTCCATGGAGCGTGGGCTTGTGCCCCTACTTGTCAGACCAGAATCTTCCACTAATGCAGATTCCTCCAGCAGGATTTGTGTGTGGCTGGGCCAGGCCCCCACCGGACAGGGCAGCTGCTGGCACCACCATTAAGGAAGCATCCTAGTCCAGGCGTGGCAAGCGCGGCCTGTGAGGGGTTGTCTAGGAGGCTGTGTTCTTTTCACTATTGCTGCTGCAGTGAGAGGCGTGATGTTGGGTGTCAGGGAAGCTGCCGCTTTGGCAGTTTACAGGCAAATTGCAGTATTGTTTACAGCAGCCCAAGCATCCCTGGGGGCATCTGAGCCCCAGTCATGTAGCAGCTTCCCTAGCCAAAATCACCAGGGTGAACAGTAGTGCGGGGCTGCGTTTGGTGCTGAAAACAGAAGGACCAGCACAGACTCGAGGAGCCACGGGGGGAGCAAAGGGCCAGCAGATCACGCTCCAGGCAAGTTGCCTTACTGGCTAAGGTCACGGCTGATGGAAGCATGGCTTTATGCAGGCTCCATGGCTTTCTGGTGCCAGCAGCTGCCCTGCAGCTTTGTGCAGGCTTTGTGAATGGCTCCTCCATTCCTCCAGCCTGGAGGAATTTAAATGCTGCATTTCATTGACCCTGCTCTCTCTCCACGCACTTGAACCTCTTGGAGAAACTGAGGCCAGCCAGAGCTGAAAAAGATTCGAGAACCTTGCTGCAGCTAGTTCTTGTGGATCTTTTTTGCTCCTTGCTTCACATAAAGGAAACCTGAGGTGGCAAAGAGAGAGGCTTAGCATTCCCAGAAGGCCCACAGAAGCAGCCAGACTTGGCAGACGAGGATAGCAGAGCTCAGGAGAGCCTGCAGGCCCCCAGCCAGGAGACCTGACTTCTCTGGCCCTGCCTCTGTTGGCTTTGACACCTGAGCCTGTGAGCCCTTCCCCTTGTGGAAACTCCCCAGCGGAGACTGTGGCTCCTGCCTCTCCTCCCAGCTCCTCCTTAGCCCCTGCATGCAGGCTTCCTGCCTAGGGTCATCTCT
>NW_011495071.1:2019664-2020843 GCF_000754665.1 Bison bison bison
CCACACCCCAGGCCCCCACACTCCCTCCCACCCCAGCACACACAGCTGTCTGTGACTACTCTTCATGGGAGGTGAAGCTGGAAGTCCTAAAGGAGTCCACGCTTTTGGTATTTGCTGCTGATAAAAGGGTGAAAATCCAGCTACTGCAAGTCTGCAGGATCATGCCTGACAGCAGCCCAGAGCAGTGACCTGGCAAGGAAAGGGTTAGCTCGCTGAGAAAAGGTGCTGACAGCAAGTAGCATTTCATCTGCTCAACAGCTGTTCCTTCTGCTCCCTTGAAGTGTCCTGAAATGGGACATGGACCTGATGCCCTGGCCGAGGCCAGGGACTATTTCCAAGTGAAATTCTACCCTGTGGACAGGAAATGTGTTCATTCATTTGCTAAACTTGTCAGCCTGTAACTGAGCTTCCTAACATGCATTTCCACGCAGCAGGGACAAGGCAGGGGGGTGAGCAAGCCGGTTAGAAGTAGGGACACGAATTCATAATCAGGATTTACCAGATCCTCTTAGAGGGAGTCAGCATTTACGTGGCAATGAGATTATTTACAGAGCTATGAGCAACAGCAATAGCTGGTGAAAACAGAAACTCAAGAAGCCAGAGAAGGGAGAGGGGGTGGGGGGCGACCCCCAGAGACCTTGTCATTCCTGGAGCCTGTGGACAAATGGTTTTTGGAGCACGGCAGACATCAGAAACGAATTCATATATCCTTCAGGGACTATTAGTATCTTACATTGGCTCTGAATCTTAAAGCTGGGATTGAAGAGATAATATTTCCTAGATTAAAAAGAACAAGGTTTGGTTTTCTGTTTGTAGCTGAGGATTTTTTTTCCTTCCTTCTCCCATGTAAAGGTCAGATGATGCTCCAGAAATTTCAAGCCCCTCAAAAACTGAGAAAGAAAGCAGGCTCTACAGGGAGCCCTGGTCTATCAGAACAGTGGAAGCAGCCATCAGAGGGTCTCTCTGGTATTGCAGAGATGTGAGCCCCAAATCTGAGTGGCTCCCCCAAGCCAGAGTGGGGGCCTCCCTGAGCTGGCGACTGGACACCCTCTAACTCCTCCCTCCCCTGGCCCAGATGCCTCACTGGCTGTGGGATTGCACCTCTTTTCAGGGCGAACCTTTCTTGGGTTCTGAGCGCGGAGCAGGGTGGGAAGAGAGAACACTGTGCTGTGTGTCGGC
>NW_011495071.1:2020943-2021271 GCF_000754665.1 Bison bison bison
GCTGTCTCAAAGCCTCAGACTGAAAGCATCAATAATTCAGACATGCAGATGCTGTAGAGTATTTCCCCTTTTGTCACATTTCTAGCCAATTGATTTCCCCTGGCCACAAACTTGCTGCTTTTAGAGCATCATTAATAACAAATTGAGTCTGGTAAACTCTGCCCTGGGAGGGGGCACTGGCTGCAAGAGGTTTGTGACCTTGTTTCCCCTGAGCAAAGGGGTTCGGACCCGTCCCAGCAGCAAAGCCAGCGCATGTGGGTTGGGAGAGCCCCCTCCCTGGTCCCGCAGTCCCAACTAACCCCTGTCTCCCCACCCCTGACCTTGCCCC
>NW_011495071.1:2021371-2031930 GCF_000754665.1 Bison bison bison
CCCACGCCCGCCTTGAGAGCAGAGAGACTGGATAGTGGAGGGACATGTGGCCCCTCCAGGCCTCCTGTGTAGTGCCAGAACCTCCAAGGAGGGTACTGGGTGAGGGCAAGGAGCCTTCAGAACAAGAACACAGGGTCGGAACCCCTGTCTAGGATGCCCACCAGCCTCCACAAGGTCCTGTCTCTGCCGGCTTCCATGTCTGAGCCCCAGGTTACATGGATGAGCGCCAATCAGGGGTCTGAAATGAGCCAACGAGCCGAAAGCTCACCGGGCTGCCACGGGCGCAGCTGCCTTCCACCCCCCACAGGGGGCCTCCCCACTGGGGTCGCTCAGGGTGAGGAAAGGGTGCTGGCCTCCTGGCCCTGCAGGTACCCAGGGTCTGGGGGCGTCTCTGCCCTCCCTCTTCTCCAGAGATTCCCTGCTGGGCACCGCCTCTGAGATTACGGCCCCTGGAGGGCCCTCACAAAAGTCTGTTGCGTGAGTACGTGAACGATAAAAGGATCTGACAACTCACAGTGAGTGAAGAGTTGCCTCAGACTCTGGGTTTACAGCTAGAGGTGGGGGCTTCGGGCAACTTGGGAGAATGGTTTAAAGGGGGTGGGGGTGGTTGCCTGGGGGTGGTCCCCGAGACCTGACAAGATGGCTAGAGCCCATTCACCTCCGTAAGGTGGATCCTGTTTACCCCCCCGGCGCCACCCCCTGCCCCAATACACACATCATTGCTGAGTAGACCGCCCTCTGGATAGGTGTCCACAACGAGCAGTAGAGAATCCTGCCCTGAGCAGCGGCCCCTGTCAGAGAAGAGGAAGCAGGCCCGTTCCCCTAGCCCTGGGCAGGGTCATCTCCAAGGTGTGTGTGCCAGGAAGCCCCTGCCTCATCCTTCACCACTCACACCCACAGCACCTCCCTCATCCCACGCCAACCACCGTGAGCCAGAGCTCTCTCGAGCATCCGTGTCACATGGAGGTGGTATTCCAAGTAGGGGTGAGCCATCTCACATTTCTGCTTCTTTCACCAGCGTGGTGAGCGCGGACTCCAGGGCAGATGAGGGTCCTTCCGGAGGGCTCCGCTCTGCTGATCACAGGGCTGAAGCCTCCCTGCGCCCACCTGGCCCTACGGTTTATATCCCTGGAAATCTCCTGGTTGGCCTGATATTGATTTAGCTCTTTGAAAAGGAGTCAGCAAGAAATACACACGCCACAGCCCTGTAATAGAATCTGCTCTTTGCAGCTGTAGCAAATGCTCCTCACAGCTGGGTCCGTTCGGAACAGGGCTCCCCAGTGTGGGCCCCAGGGCGCGAGCTGCCTGCTGTAGCCAGTCTTCACCTTACAAGACCACGGGGCCTGGCTCTGCTGGGCAGCTTGTCACAGTGTTTTATGGGCAGGATAAATATTTGTGTTATATTCGCATGCACAGCTTGGAACCCGAACCCACTTTACGGCTAGGCTTGGAGAGATTGGAAGGCTGCGTCAGTGCCAGCTACAGGGAGATGTACTTTCCTGACGGCTTTACAAGAAAACACTTTGGGCTGGAGGATTAAAAGTGTTAGTGGGCTTGGATGGCCAGAGCCCAAAGCCATAGATTTCTCCAGCCCAGCTTCCCTTCCCAAATGTGTTGACCTCATGCACCTGAGAGAGAGAACATCACAGTGTTAGTCGCTTAGTCGTGTCTGACTCTTTGTGACCCCATGGACTGTAGCCCGCCAGGCTTCTCTGTCCATGGGGATTCTCCAGGCAAGAATCCTGGAGTAGGTTGCCTTGCTCTCCTCCAGTGGATCTTCTCAACCCGGGGATGAAACCCAGGTCTCCCTCACTGCAAGCAGATTCTTTACAGTCTGAGCCACCAAGGAGGTGCCCCATGCACCTAAGGGTACACAGTTATGCTGGAACACCTCACCCTTCCCCTTTCCGTGAGTAGTCTGTTTCAGTGGATGTTAGAGCTCAGAGGGCCTGCTAGGTCATCTAGCCCAAGTGAAACAACTGAATCTGGAGAGGTTGACTATTTTGCCTAAGATCAGCTAGCCAGTAGTGATTCTCTTTTCATGAGTTTCTTAAGAAAGTCTTTTTTTTCTAAACTTCAGAGGTTTTCCTAGACTTCAATTAAAAAAATTTTTTTTAATTATTTTAGTTTTTATTTTTAGCATTTCTAGAAGGGATTAGACCCTTAGAAATGTCCTATATTGAGCAGAAGGGTAAAGCTAGTGACGTTTTCATCCACATCCCATAGCCTCTGTTCTGTTGACTACATTTCTATTTTCACGTTCTCCCAGTCTTTTCCCTAGGAAGAAGCTGACTTTTATTAAGCACTTGATATAGGCCAAGTTGTTTGCAATTTACACGAGGCAAATTACATATGAGGAAAGCATTGTTATTCCCATTGCATGAGTAGCCACAGCATTGGGTCAAAAGGACCCATGTTGTTGTTCAGTGGCTAAGCCATGTCCAACTCTGTGACCCCATGGATTGCAGCGCTCCAGGCTTCTCTGTCCTTAACTATCTCACAGTTTGCTCAAATTCATGTGCACTGAGTCGGTGATGCCATCAAACATCTCATCCTCTGCCTCCCCCTTCTCCTGCCCTCAATCTTACCCAGTGTAAGGGTCTTTTCCAGTGTGTCAGCTCTTTGCATCAAGTAGCCAAAGTATTGGAGCTTCAGCTTCAGCATCAGTCCTTCCAATGAATATTCAGGACTGATTTTCTTTTGGTTTGATCTCCTTGCTGCCCAAGGAACTCTCAAGAGTCTTCGCCAGCACCACAATTCAAAAGCATCAATTCTTTGACACGCAGACTTCTTTATGGTCCAACTTTCACAAACATGCATGACAACTGGAAAAGCCATAGCTTTGACTATACAGACCTTTGCTGGCAAAGTGATGTCTCTGCTTTGTAATATGCTGTCTAGGTTGGTCATAGCTTTTCTTCCAAGAAGCAAGCGTCTTTTAATTCTGTGACTGCAGTCACCATCCACAGTGATTTTGGAACCCAAGAAAATGAAATCTGTCACTGTTTCAATTTTTTCCCCATCTATTTGCCATGAAGTTATATTCAAAAGGCAAACTTTGTTTATTTGCCACTATTCCTTTAAACTTGCTCAATAGTTCTTTCCCTTGTCACTAGATAACATTTCTGACATTTTTGTTTATTCTTAGAGACTATAAGTCACTTTAAGTCACCAACACAGTATCTAAACTCAATAATTTGAGGTGTCCAGTTCAATGTACAAAGATACAGTGATTAGGACATTAAGTTTTTGCCATGATAATAAATGACCCTAAAAGGTCAGTGATCCGTGCATACGTTTTACTTCTGATTCATCAGTGTGCAGTGGAGGTTGGCAGACCTTCCCAGAGAGCTGTCTTCCACGTGGTGACTCTGGGATCTAGGCCACTTTGATCTTGTGGTTTCACGTCTCTCGGGGAGAGATCCCAGAGAATCCCACAGGGACCTTTCTGTGTTTCCATCTGGATATGATACATCATTTTTATTTGTGTGTCTTTCCCCACAACCCATCATACTGTCCTACCTAACTTCAGGGGGGCTGAGAAGTGGGCCTTGGAAGGAAGGAAAGCGAAGAGAAAGTGGTAACATATGACATTGTCTCTGTCATTAAAGATAACCCTTCTCCCTCCTGCCTTAACCTCAGCTGGCTCCTGCCAAAGAACAAGAGAGCTGTCAGCATCCTTCATCTTCTCAGTCACCCCTCTCTGCTCAGCACCCTCCTCTGACCCCTCTGGGTGTGGAGTGATGGGGAGGGAGGGCAGGGGAGAAGAGCAGGAAAGTTTTCTCTTGACAGGAAGGACCTGCAGTGAAACATCTTCAAGGGCCCTGGGGCTGGAGGGTGTCTAAAGCCGGCTTCCCTCTTGTGAGTGTCCTCTTGGCTTGTTGGATGCCCCACTGGCAGCCGCTGCTGGCATCCCCATGATTCAGACTCTGCATCACGTTCCCAATGGCCACCCACCCCCAGGCCCACTCCACGAAGAATCTCCCCATGGGATTTCCATTACAACCCCCTCAGGCATTTGCAGTGGATTCAGGCCAGATCTCTCTCCCATCAGTGCCTGTAGGGTCCATAGAAAATACCCTTGTCTCTTTTGCTGTCATAAACTCCAACATACAGTCCAGCCCCAATGCAGCGGCAACTTCATTAGCTTCACAAAGAATACAGTGGCCTGTCGGGCCTTCTTGCCTTTGAAGTTTTATGAGCAGGAACCAGACGCCAGTGTCCTGGGTCCCCTAACTGTGGGAAAACAACAAGCACTCCAAGTGGTGCTTTCCTGTGACTTGAGGTGCAGGAAAGGAACCTCCACTGTTCCCCCTTGAGGGGAGGGGAAGCTCTAAGCATGGCCTCCTTCAGGCATCCTCATCTAAAATCCTCTTGATTTCCAACAATCGGATAATATGTGATTTCCTCATTGTGGGTGAAGGATTTTGAGAGTTGTGATAATGGATTTCCAGATAGCTCTTTTGTAAATTCTGCATGTAGCCTAGTGTGCTTCGATCAATTTAACACTCTGTAATAAAAGTGACAGATGCTTAATCAACTCAAGTTGTTTGAAGCAAAATGGAGGATTTAATGTAAGAACATTGGGATGTCTTCTGGAACCCAAGAGCAGGTTCCTAAAACCCAGCTGGAGTTTAGGAATGACTAACCAGGGGCTCACATTTCCTCAGGACTCTCTCTGCATCTTGAATCACTCTTCTTTCCTGGTCTCTGCTTCATGCTGTCCTCTCTCTCTGCAAGTTACTTCCTTAACTTCTCCAGTCTGGTTATAGGAAACATGGCTACAGGCAGCTCCCAAGATACATATCTCATTGTCTAGCCTCAAAAAGAGAATTTCCACTCTTTCAGGCCAAAGAACAAAAAACCAGGGCAAAGACACATATTTCATTAGTCAACATGCTCACCTCAACCAATTAGCTCCACGTGGGTGCAGGAACTCATTGTCACATGGCAGCTCCTCAGGCAACCTGGTTGCTGCCTGAGATAAAAAAAATCTCAGAAGAAGGTGGCAGGTGCTAGGAGCCCCCTGGGCACATTTCCAACTGTTCAGTCATTTGTGAACTTGTGCTATTGTGCCTGGTGGCTCAGACTCTAGATCTAGTAGGATTGGAAGGTAGTGATGGGGTTCTGGTTTATGCAAATGTCCACAGAAACAGCCAACATAATCAACAAAAGGGTCCAAAATGCAGTACTTTGATGCAATCTCAAAATCAATAGAATGATCTCTGTTCGTTTCCAAGGCAAACCATTCAATATCACAGTAATCCAAGTCTATGCCCTGACCAATAACGCTGAAGAAGCTGAACAGTTCTATGAAGACCTACAAGACCTTCTAGAACTAAGACCCAAAAGAGATGTCCTTTTCATTATAGGGGACTGGAATGCAAAAGTAGGAAGTCAATAAACACCTGGAGTAACAGGCAAATTTGGCCTTGGAGTACAGAATGAAGCAGGTCAAAGGCTAATAGAGTTTCGCCAAGAGAACGCACTGATCATAGCAAACACCATCTTCCAACAACAAAAGAGAAGACTCTACACATGGATATCACCAGATGGTCAACACCAAAATCAGATAGATTACATTCTTTGCAGCTAAAGATGGGGAAGTTCTATACAGTCAGCAAAAACAAGACCAGGAGCTGACTATGGCTCAGACCATGAACTCCTTATTGCCAAATTCAGACTTAAATTGAAGAAAGTAGGGAAAACCACTAGACCATTCAGGTATGACCTAAATCAACTTCCTTATGACTATAAAGTGGAAGTTACAAATAGATTCAAGGGGTTATATCTGATAGACAAAGTGCCTGATGAACTATGGATGGCGGTTCATGACATTGTACAGGAGGCAAGGATCAAGATCATCCCCAAGAAAAAGAAATGCAAAAAGGCAAAATGGTTGTCTGAGGAGGCCTTTCAAATAGTTGTGAATAGAAGAGAAGCAAAGGCAAAGGAGAAAAGCAGAGATATCCCCATCTGAATGCAGAGTTCCAAAGAATAGCAAGGAGAGATAAGAAAGCCTTCCTCAGCGATCAATGCAAAGAAATAGAGGAAAGCAATAGAATGGGAAAGTCTAGAGATCTCTTCAAGAAAATTAGAGATACCAAGGGAACATTTCATGCAAAGATGGGCACAAAAAAGGAAGGAAACGGTATGGATCTAAGAGAAGCTGAAGATATTAAGAAGAGATGGCAAGAATACACAGAACTATACAAAAAAGATCTTCACGACCAAGATAATCATGATGGTGTGATCACCAACCTCGTGACAGACATCCTGGAATGTGAAGTCAAGTGGGCCTTAGGAAGCATCACTAGGAACAAAGCTGCTGCTGCTGCTGCTGCTAAGTCGCTTCAGCCGTGTCTGACTCTGTGCGACCCCATAGACGGCAGCCCACCAGGCTCCCCCGTCCCTGGGATTCTCCAGGCAAGAACACTGGAGTGGGTTGCCATTCCTTCTCCAATGCATGAAAGTGAAAAGTGAAAGTGAAGTCACTCAGTTGTGTCCGACTCCTAGTGACCCCATGGACTGCAGCTTACCAGGCTCCTCCATCCATGGGATTTTCCAGGCAAGAGTACTGGGGTGGGGTGCCATTGCCTTCTCCAATGAACAAAGCTAAAGGGGCTCAATTCCAGTTGAGCTATTTCAAATCCTCAAAGATGATGCTGTGAAAGTGCTGAACTCAATATGCCCAGCAAATTTGGAAAACTCAGCAGTGGCCACAGGACTGGAAAAGGTCAGTTTTCATTCCAGTCCCAAAGAAAAGTAATGCCAAAGAATGCTCAAACTACCACACAATTGCACTCTTCTCACAGGCTAGTAAATTCTCCAAGCCAGGCTTCAACATACATGAACCGTGAACTTCCAGATGTTCAAGCTGAATTTAGAAAAGGCAGAGGAATCAGAGATCAAACTGCTAACATCTGTTGGATCATCAAAAAAACAAGAGAGTTCCAGAAAAACATCTACTTCTGCTTTATTGACTATGCCAAAGCCTTTGACTGTGTGGACCACAACAAACTCTGGAAAATTCTTAAACAGATGGGAATACCAGACTACCTGACCTGCCTCTTGAGCAATCTGTATGCAGGTCAGGAAGCAACAGTTAGAACTGGACACGGAACAACAGACTGGTTCCAAATTGGGAAAGGAGTACGTCAAGGCTGTATATTGTCACCCTGCTTATTTAACTTATATACAGAGTACATCATGAATAACGCTGGGCTGGAAGAAGCACAAGCTGGAATCAAGATTGCTGGCAGAAATATCAATAACCTTAAATATGCAGATGACACCACCCTTATGGCAGAAAGTGAAGAAAAACTAAAGAGCCTCTTGATGAAAGTGAAAGAGGAAAGTGAAAAAGTTGGCTTAAAACTCAGCATTCAGAAAACTAAGATCATGGCATCTGGTCCCATCACTTAGTGGCAAATAAATAGATGGGGAAACAGTGCAAACAGTGACAGACTTTATTCTTTTGGGCTCCAAAATCACTGCAGATGGTGACTGCAGCTATGAAATCAAAAGACGCTTTCTCCTTGGAAGAAAAGTTATGACAAACCTAGAAAGCATATTAAAAACAGAGACATTACTTTGCCAACAAAGGTCAGTCTAGTCAAAGCTACGGTTTTTCCAGTAGTCATGTATGGATGTGAGAGTTGGACTATAAAGAAAGCTGAGCACCAAAGAACTGATGTTTTTGAACAGTGGTGTTGGAGAAGACTCTTGAGAGTCCTTGGACTGCAAGGAGATCTAACCAGTCAATCCTAAAGGAAATCGGTCTTGAATATTCATTGGAAGGACTGATGCTGAAGCTGAAACTCCAATACTTTGGCTACTGATGGGAAGAACTGACTCATTGGAAAAGACCCTGATGGTGGGAAAGATGGAAGACAGGAGGAGAAGGGGATGACAGAGGATGAGATGGTTGGATGGCATCACCAGCTCAACGGGCGTGAGTTTGAGTAAACTCTGGGAGTTGGCAATGGACAGGGAGATCTGGTGTTTTGCAGTCCATGGGCTCACTGAATCAGACACGACTGAAGCGACTTAGCAGCAGCAGCAGCAGCACAATGCTTTGCACATAGAAGATCCTCAGTGACGTTTGTTGACTGTCTCGGAGACACTGAGACATATTCTTATGTCCTGGCTCCGTAATGTCTGTGCATTACCTCCATGTCCTGGGCCACCTCGCCTTCCACTCCCGTCTGCCCAGCTAACCTATAGCCGACCTGTGTGCACTGCAGTCACTCAAGTACTGGGATTTGCCCAAAGGGGTATCCCCAGAGCTATTCGCTCAGGGGATTTCACTCCTTTGTTTTATTTTCAAAGGAGTTAGAGCTCAGAAAGGACTTTCTCAAAGCCAGGGGTTGGGGAGAACCAGAGAAGGACAATGACTCTGAAATCACCCTGAGTTTAGGCTTGCTCATCCTGGGCATTTACAGAGAAGAGGCATACTGGGGATGAGTACTTGATATCCTCTAGGAACACAGAGCCGAGAAAAGTCTAGGGAGAAGGTCAGAGGGAGCAGTCTAATGAGGCAGAAACTTATTCTGAATCAGGCTTTAGAAGGAAGCCAAAACTGGGAAAGCATACCATTATTTAAAAATCCCATTAAGACTCTGTAGGGGGGTGACTTGCTAATTTCAGGAAGTGACTGAGTAGTTGTAAGTACTCAAAATTAATTGATGGTTTTAAGGAAGGAATAGAGTGCAGGTAACACTGCGTCATAAACCCATCGCCAGAGAAGAGGAAGACTATTAATTCTCATGATTCCTCATACCACAAGACAGAAAAGTAATAGTTCAAGTTGTGTATGATGAAATCTAATGCTGTGGCATAACTTCTTCTCATTGATTGGTTCCCAGCCTCTCTCTCCGGTGATTTATAGGAATAACGGGGAGGGAGTACTCACTGCAGGATGGCCAGGGCTGGGGAGGTTTCTGCGTGATATTGGTTTCCAGAGTTAATAGATTTTCAATTATGGCCCATGAAATCCTGTTACGCTCCTAGAGGCAGCAAACCTGAAATGCAGCCATACCTGGCTCACCAAATGCCACCTACCACTCCACCACTCCACCCTAGGCAGCTGAGAAGATGGGAGAAGATCCTGCTCAGGTCAGTAACCCAGGGACACATCTACCTGAAGGGGATCTCAGTCCCATCTTTCATCGGTGGAAACCTAATGGCCCCAAACTACTCATTCCAGCACCCCTGAGGCTGAAAATCTGGAAATTTTCAGCCTCACAGAACCAGAATTAGACCTCTTCTACCCAGTGTAACATGTAGCCTAGGAGAGATGATTTCATTTAAAAAGCTGAGTCGAGAATAGCAAGCGGGTGATCTTAACAGGAGTCACGGCCAAGAGTTTAATCAGAAAGGAGATAGTCAGAGACAGCTCAGGGCTGGGCACCAAGAGATCAGGGAGGCATCAGCATCTGACCAGAATTCCCTAGAAAGGAAGCACAACCAGTTCTTTAATTTTCTATGCTTAGCATCTAGCACACAAATGGGCACAAATGGGCCCTCCAATAGTGATTGAATAAATGAATGAAACAAGTCTGTAGAGTCTGCTACAGGAATAGCCAGGAGACCTTTGTGGCTCACCGAATATTCACACATTTTCCACCTTCCCAGCCCCCTTGCAGGTGACTGGGGCCTTTGACTAGAGTAGGCCAAGGGACTGTGAGTAGAATTGACATAGGATATTTAAGGATCAGTGCATCAGTCTCCAGAGATCTCTTCCTTTGCAATCATGACTGTGGAGGCTGCTTGTTTCAGATGATACATTTCAAGATGCGGGGACTTCTGTCAACCTGGGTTCTTCGATGTCCACATGGAGCAGAGCTCCATCCTCCCCTTGTTGTTGAGTGATCAGTGTTGGGTAAGCAATGTGAGTAAGAAATATACCTGTGTTGTGTTTAGTCACTTTTTTTTCCTTAGCCAATTCTGAAAAAATAGAGCAGATTTACCAATTGCCTTAGCTCAGGCTGCTGTGACAAAATACTATAGATTTGGTGAATTAAACAGCAGACATTTAATTCCCATAGTGCTGGAGGCTCAGAAGTCCAAGATTGAGGTACTGGCAGATTTGGCGTCTGGTGAGAACCCTCTTCCTGGGTTGCAGACAGTTGCCTGCTCACTGTGTGCTCACATGCTCACCTTTCCTTGGTGCGTGCACTTGGAGAAAGAACCCTGGTCCATCTGCTTATGAGGACACTAATATCTATATGGGGGCTCCACCTTATGTATATGTAATTACCCCTCAAAAGATCACCTCCTTATACCATTGCACTGGTGGATGGGGCTTCGGCATATGAATTTGGGGCGGGATTAAAAGATGCTTACTCCTTGGATGAAAAGTTATGACCAACCTAGATAGCATATTCAAAAGCAGAGACATTACTTTGCCAACAAAGGTCCGTCTAGTCAAGGCTATGATTTTTCCAGTGGTCATGTATGGATGTGAGAGTTGGACTGTGAAGAAAGTTGAGTGCTGAAGAATTGATGCTTTTGAACTGTGGTGTTGGAGAAGACTCCTGAGAGTCCCTTGGACTGCA
>NW_011495071.1:2032126-2063379 GCF_000754665.1 Bison bison bison
GACTCGATGGACATGAGTTTGAGTGAACTCTGGGAGTTGGTGATGGACAGTGAGGCCTGGTGTGCTGCGATTCATGGGGTCGCGAAGAGTCGGACATGACTGAGCGACTGAACTGAACTGAAACATATTCAGCCCATAAAACCAGTTCAATCCAGCGGCTTCCTTACAACCCTCTTTTTGCACCCTCTTGCAAAAAGGCCTCTCTCTTTGAAAGTTCATCTGGTCCACTGTCCTTTAACTCTCTTGTTCATCTTTGTCCCCCTTGTTCTCCATCTTCCTTTCACTCCCCTCATTCATCACAGATTTTATTAGCTGGCGCAGAAATATCTCTTGCTCTCAGCTCCTGTCACCATGCTGTTTCACATCTATACCAACTATCCATCCAAAGTCTTGTCTCTAAAGTTCCTTGACATCATCAACTCCAACAACACTCACTAGCTGCATTCCATATTAGCGTCAACCAACCCTCCTATGGCTACACTCTGGATCTTCTCACCATATAACTTTCCCACCTTTAGAAATGCAAATACCAGTAGACGAATTTTTTTCCCCTCCCTCATCTACCACGCTGCTGTTAGACCTCATTGAGATCTTCAGTCCTTCAAGTCCAACCTATGCATCTGCCTCCCCTACTAGACCCTAAGCTCCCTGAAGTCACGGCTGTGTTATACTGTCATCACTTATGGCAATGCATGGTCCAGGGAGTCATGCAGAAGATATTCATGAAAAATGAATGACTGAAGTGGCTGCCACTGCACACCTGGTAGGTCTTCCCCACAGTCTCTTAAAGGTGTTGTTTGGTAAATGACATTGTAGATTCCCCTCAAGGGTATTTGGACAGAAACCACAAGGTTAGAATTCGAGTTCTGGATCCATTGCCACTGATCTACACGGTCTTGGACAAGTCCCTTGCCTTCTCCCTGAATCTCAGCTTCCTTTTGTCTTTTTCTGCTGCATTATTATTAAGAATCAAATGAAATCATGAACATGAGAGTAACCTGAAAATGTGAAGAACTCTATAGAAATGTAAGAAATATTATGCTAATACCAATGAGCTTTTTATTTCTCAGGGTGTACTGTGCAGATTCACATTCTACTTTAGGGAGGAAAAGCTGTGAAAATGTTGGGGGAACCAAGTGCCCAGAAAGCCAAAGATGAACCATCAGGTTTTCAGATCAGCACAACCTGTTTCTTCCAGCTTCTGTGATTCCTTCATTTACCAAACATTCATCAATTTCCTATTATTTTCAGTTACTCAGTACAATACAGGCCTGCCTTCGGGGAGCTCTGTCTTTTGCGGGGAAGAGATGAGTATGGAAATGCTGGATCCTGGGAGTGGAGGAACCTTTAGTTATCTGGAGGGAGAGGGGACACAGAGAGTTTCACAGAGGAGGGGGTCCACGCTCTCCTCACGGCACAGCACCAGCTCTCCTGGGGACACGGCCATTAGGCCAGGATCTGGGGGTACAGGTGCCTGGGAAATGATTGAAAACAGCTAGGGCTTGAGCTCCTTTCCTTAACTCCTCCCCCAGGCTACTGCCTTGCCCTGGTGTTACCTGGATGTAGCCCCAGATGTCCCAGCTATCCCTCCCCCTGGTCCTGTGGGGTACAGGCCACTGTGTGCCTCTCTGTGAATTATACCCAGACCGCCTGAGACCAAATTCTGCTTTCTTCTCCCCCTGCCGCACTGCCTATAGTACTTGAAAAAGACGTAGTGTCAGAACCTTGAGAAGGAGGATGGGGGTCTCCCACAGCATCCGTGATTGCTTTCGGAGCCCTAGGGCGGGGTTACTATCCAGGTGAGGAGGCTGCCTCCAACCAGAATCCACTCTGTACTGGTGGTTCCCTGCAGTGCAGACCAAACAGGTCTATACCTCATTATGCCAGATCCCCCGACCCCGTGCAGTGGAAACTCAATACAGCCTGCCCAAGAGCTACACACAGGCCCTGCATTCCCAGCTGCTCATGCAGGGCCAGGGATGACAGGGAGAGTGGAAATGACTCCCAGCGATGACAACCTGACCAAGCAAGTGTGCCCCAAGAATCTGCTGCATAAGGGCTGGACGGGCTGTGCTCCCAAGTTCAAGGGGCTTGGGTCTTCCTCTCTGGACCTTTGAGCAAGCATGGCTCTGTCTATATATATAGGGGGAACCTTCACCCCACTTCCTCCTGGGGTCCTCAGACTCAGCCATTTAACTGGCGCAGGGTTGCAGAGCATAGTTTGAACAAACAGCTGGGGCATTTTTAGTAACCTGCAGACAGAAGGAATTATGGCCTCAAAGTTAATCTCTTTTTTTCTTCACTCCTATCCTAGCCCTTTCGACTCTCTTCCCAAATGTGTGTGGGAGTTGGCAGAGGGTAGCCGGGGGCAGGAGGTGGGGTAGGGAATAATCAGATGTAACTTTTGATATAAAAGTCAGCATTTTTAATGACACTCCACTCCTTTCTCTACCTTTTCTACTTGTAACTATGGAAACTCATAATATATAACACAAGGGGGATGATTTTAGAAACAAAATATAATCTGTTTTCATGAATTGCATACTCTGCTTCCTCTTCTGCCTGTCCCTCCTTACTGGTTACTGATGTACATTCGGCTTTCATGGCTCATCAGAGAAGCGGCCATGCCATCAAAACCCACAGTGAACTCGCCTTGGAGTTCATCTCGGAGCCTTCTCAGTGCTTGTGACCCTGTCTGTATGGACTTTATGATGGAAAAACTCAGCCTTGTCCTTCCTATGCAGGGAGAAACCCATTTTTTCCTCCTATTTTTCTTCCCTGAGAGTCTCCTTCACGGCTCACACAGAACACTTTTGACACTTTTGGTCACCAAGTATGTGGAGAGTTTTCCTGGTAAGAAGCAATTCCCTGTCTTCCCGCCACTGTGCCACCAGCTGAGTGCCCTATTCAACCTAATTCTGGCGCTCCCTACCAGGAGGCAGATCAGATTCCACGGGTTGAGGGTTTACTCCTATAAGATGCCCCTCCCATTTTGGATGCCAATCACAGGCCCTGATTCCCGCCTGTGCTTCCGACCTACTGGCTATAGATCTGAGGTTCTGACCTCTTCCTCGGGTTTGATTAATTTGCTATAGTTGCATATGGAGCTCAGAAAAACAGTTTGTGCTTGCCAGTTCCCTGTAAAAAGATATGATAAAGAACCAGGTGAACATCCAGATGGAAGGGGTGCACAGGGCCAGGTGTGGGGCAGGAGGTGGCGCTCCCATGCCCTCTCCAAGTGTACCATCTCCGATACCTCCATGGGTTGCCCAGCCCAGAAGCTCTCTGAATCCCTGTACTTCCGGAATCTTATGGAGGCCTCATCACTTAGGTGTGTGTGTTTGTATTAGCCACTCAGTCATGTCCAACTCTCTGTGACCTCATGGACTGTAGCCCTCCAGGCTCCTCTGTCCATGGAGTTTTCCAGGCAAGAATATTGGAGTGGGTTGCCAGTTCCTTCTCCTGGGATCTTCCCGACCCAGGGATCAAACCAAGGTCTGCTGCATTGCAGGCGATTTCTTTACCGACTGAGCTACCAAGGAAGCCACTTAGGCAGGATCAATCATTAACTCCATTTTCAGCCTTTATCCATTCTCAAGAGAATGGGGGCTAAGCTTGAAAATGCCAAGCTGCTTATCATGGTTTGGTCTTTCTGGTGAGGAGCCCTCATTCAAGAGCCATCCAGAAGCCCCCCTGCCACCTCTACAGTCTCATTGCCTCATTAGGATAAAAGATACACCCATCACCTAGGAAACTGTGAGGGTTTCTGGAGTGCTGTGTCAGGGATGGGGTCAAAGACAAATACCAGAACAAGAGATGCTCCTGGTATTAGTATCACTTAGGAAATTGCTGCTGCTACTGCTGCTAAGTTGCTTCAGTCATTTCCGACTCTGTGCGACCCCATAGACAGCAGCTTACCAGGCTCCCCTGTCCCTGGGATTCTCCAGGCAAGAACACTGGAGTGGGTTGCCATTTCCTTCTCCAATGCATGAAAGTGAAAAGTGAAAGTGAAGTTGCTCAGTGGTGTCCGACTCCTAGTGACCCCGTGGACTGCAGCCTACCAGGCTCCTCCGACCATGGGATTTGCCAGGCAAGAGTACTGGAGTGGGGTGCCACTGCCTTCTCCGACTTAGGAAATTACAGGGGTTTTAAAAGGGAGCTCTGTGCCTGGAACTGGGAACAGAGACCAATACATATCTTTTTATTACTTTACAGGTTGAAAGAAGGGTGTCCCTGCTTGGAGGTGGGGTACCACAATGCCTCTGATTTCCCCAAGGGGACAACTTTCCAGAATTCAGACAAGTCTGAGATGTGAGAGTACACACACCCCTTTCTCATCCCCAGTGAGAGGGTGACCCAGGCGTGAAGCAAGTACACAACAGTAGTGACCTCCACAAAGCTTAGAATCATGGGGTCCACCTATCTGCATATATTATGCAAGGGATGTGCTTCTCAAGATAACAAACCTCAGGGAATAGGGCACCAAGCCTTCAAGTTGTAGTATAAATATGACGTTTTACTTCTCCTATCAACTTTACTGGATGATCATTGATTCAGTTATTTTTATATTCTAACAGATATAGGTTATCAGGAAGAATGCAAAATTTTGAAGAATTTTTCTGGTTCTCTAGGAGCAAATTAAAAATAATTTGTGCCTGAAACAGGCAGCTTCAGGTTACATCTCAGGACTCTAAGGATTCTTTTTATTCTCTACTAGGAATACTTCACTAAAAAGTTGAGAGGTTCTGCCAAGCTGTCCACACCTCCTTGACAAAATGATTCACCTTTCCAAAGATCCATGGGAACCATGCTGTAGCATCTTGGCAAACCTAATTTTGCGCCAATTTTCAGATGGCTCAGGTTCAAAGCCTGCCTCTCCAGAATGCAGGAGACTAGTCTAACAGCATCTGAGACCTGAAGTTCCTCTCTGCTCCCCTGCAAAGATCCCAGGATGCTCTCACTCACCTTACCAGACTTATAATTCAAAGGTGGAGTTCTGAGAAGATGCAATTACCCCTAAATGCCTGCACGTTACCCACTAAATTGTGGAAACTCAATCATAGTCATTTGAAGGGCCTCAGCATGGAGCCAAGAGCAGAATCAATATTCATTTTCTTTCCATGGAAAAGAAACGACAGAGGAAGTTGTCCAACAGGGCAGCCTTTTCATTTTAGCACCACTGATTTATCGGTCATTTGACAGGTGGACCTGAGTTCCAGGCCTGACTCCCTCGTGGCCTCCCTGTCCTGCCCATTCCCCACAAAGGAGACTGTGAGCTGTTCCCACAGATCCTTCCAGTAGCACCTGGGCCTTAGCCCAGGCTGAGCTGAGGTTTCTGGCTCTCAAGATCTCTGCATCTTGCTGCTTCTCTGCAAGCTTGCCATTCTTTGTTTAAAAAGATAGGTAAGCCCTCAGTCCTAACCACTTCTTCAGGTCTCCATTATTTTCCTATAAAGGGTCCCGTGTGCTATAAAAATATTAAGTAAGAGTTCCATGCTTTTCTCCTGTTTAACCTGTCTGATGTCAGCTTTATTACCAGGTGAGCAACAGAACCAAAGAGAATGTTGGAAAAAATGATTTTTCTCCTATATACACACGTGGAGGGCTTCCCAGGTGGTGCTAGCGGTAAAGAACCCATCTGCCAGCGCAGAGATACAGGGTCAATCCCTGGTTCAGGAAGATCCCCTGGAGAAGGAACTAGCAACCCACTCCAGTATTTTTGTCTGGGAAATCCCGTGGACAGAGGAGCCCGCATGCTACAGTCCGTGGAGTCGCACAGAATCCTTTGCAACCCAGTCATACAGACTGAAGCAATTTAGCCCACATGCACACACACATACACACTTGGATCTTTTTAGAACCAGGCTTGACCACTCTGGTTCTTCCTGTTTCGTTTTGTGCCTGGGAGGCAGAGGCAGGCCTCCACCCCACGCCCTGTGGCTCATCAGACGAATATACACGGAGGTCAGTCTAGTCTCCTACTCTTTCTCCCTGTAGGTCAGGGCAAGTGTGATCTGTGTCCCAGGAATCAGTTTCAAGGTTTGGCCTGAGCCACAGTTTCCAGTCAGTTTTTGCTAATGTTTGACACAGCCATGCTGTTTAATCAAGGGATTCTTTTCCCATTCGATGGTTGTTCTCCGTGCACAGACCCTTATGTGCACCTCCCTAGTAGGGAGGAGGTCAGTGACACCCTGGACCCCAACAATGATGGTCACTAACGTGAGAACTTGGACAGATTGCAAGCATTACATGAAACTTCGCCATTCAAACTGGTATGCACTTCACAGCAACAGTGGCAAGGTCCATTTGGTCTTATTTCCATTTATCAAATGAGGAATCTCAATGCTAGAGATTCAAAGTCAACTGATGATGATCAAAACAGCTAGTCAGTGCAGAGCAAGGCTTGGGGATCCAGGCTTTGGAAGCAGAAAATACAGTGGAAATGCTGCAGGCAGAACTGTATCTGAATACCAGCTCCCAGCTACCTCGCTTTCATGCCTGAATTCATTCTGTGTGTGTGTGTGGAAGGGGGAAGGGCCACCCTGACCTTGTCTTTCAGCTCCCACATAGCTTTTCATCCCCCTCTGCTGCACACCATCGTCCCTCCAGTTCCCACAATGCCAGCCTCATTTCCCCCAGAGAACCTCATTCTCTGGATCAGAGATTGAATCAGGAGGAGCCCAAGGGAAAAGAGCTTTAAAACAAGAATATCCATCTGGTCCCCATTCAGAAATAGGGACAGGGGAGGGAGGGGATCTGGGATCTTCCCATGAGCCTCTGCAGCAGGGACCCTTCTCCATCCCCAGTCTCCATTGTTAGGCAAACAAAGTCCTTGGTACTGGGGTGGTTTCAGTGCAAATTGAAAGGAGTCTCCATCTGTTAGTTTATTCATTGCAGAGTTTTGTTTTGTTTTTCTTTTTCCTTTTTGGACTCCCCATGTTTCATACTTGCTAATGAGCAGATCAAATAGCATTAGGGGCTGTGGGCACGAGGCAGCCTTGCTCTGCCAGGAGCCCTAGCACGCTCTCCTCGAAGAGACACCCCTCCCCCTCCCATTCTCGCTTTGCATTCCTGCTGCCTCCGTCCTCACAGAAAAAACTGGAATTAGCATGTTGCTCATTTCAAGTTCAATTCCAGCTCCCACTCCCATCCCAGTATCCCAGGTCCCCAGTCCAGGATGTGGTAAGGGATATGGCTGGAGGGATATGAGGCATACACTCCAGGTGGTCCCTCGCTCAAGGTCTCTAGAGAGAAACTGAAACTTAGCAGCAGCTTCTGAGCTCTGCTCCCTGCCTGGAGGTCAGCCCTGCGATCGCGGAGGGACACAGGAACCTCAGACCTCCTCTGCCTTGGTTCTGTCCCAGTCCTAAAAATGCTTGCCCACACAGTCTCTCCAGACAGTTTGGATGAGCAGAGAGGAAGGAGGGGTAGGACTCTGGAGCAACTGTGAAAATACCAGCAATGATAAGAACAATGAAAATAATCAAGGCCACTGTTAATATTGGCCATGATATCCAAACACTCATTTAAAAATTCTAATTCATATCAAAACCATTCAAAATAAACAGTATCATAATGTTTTCAAGTGCAAGTATCTCAAAACACAACTCTAACAGGCTAACAACAACAACAACAAAAGGTGAGGGAGGTAGATCGATTTATGTGACTGAAAAAATCCAGTCCAGGGATTTTAGGTGTCAGGCCCCTTTGGATTGAACAGCCAAGATGATGTCCTCAGGACTTGGTTACTCTTCCTCTCTCGTCTCTGCTTTTTCTGGTTTGAAATCACTCTGAGACAGCATTCCTCAACTCAGTAGATCCAAGCAGTCCAGACTTACCTCAAGAGGAAATTAAAATCTCTTTCTAGATAATTTGAATTCAAATGCTGGGTCCAGTTTTTACTGGTGTAGATTGGGTCACATGATCCCCCATGAACCAATCACTGTACTGGGAGACACCATGCCCACTACTTTTATGTATTTCTTTATAATCCAAGTATAGTTGATTTACAATGTGTTAGTTTCAGATGTATAGTCAAGTGATTCTTTTTCAGATTTTTTTCCGTTATAGGTTTTTATAAGATATTGAATACAGTTTCCTGTGCTATACAGTAGGTCTTTGTTGTTTATATTATATATAGCAGTGTGCATATGTTAATCCCAAACTCCTAATTTTCATTTCTTCCCCTCCCCCTTTGGTAACCATGTTTGCTATTTATGCCAGTGAGTCTATTTCTGTTTTGTGAATAAGTTCATTTATATCTTTTTTTTTAGGTTCCACATGCACGCATACATGCTCAGTTGCGTCTGACTCTCTGCAAACCCAAGGACTATAGCTTGCCCGTGCCAGACTCCTCTGCCCATGGGAATCTGCAGACAAGAATACTGGAGTGGGCTACCGTTTCCTACTCCACAGGATCTTCCCAACCCAGAGACTGAACTTGAGTCTCCTGTGTCTCCTACACTGGCATGCAGATTCTTTACCACTGTGCCTTCAATTCTACAATGCCCATTGCTACCAGGACAAGCCTGGATCATGTGTGCATCTCTGGAGAGAAAGAGCATGACCTCAGTGCCCCCTACCCTTGCAAAACACCAGGCTGTGTGTCAGTGGGGGGGATTTTCAAAAGAAAATTGGGTTCCTGTTACAAAAGAAAGAAGAACAGATATTAGACGGCAAAGACAATAAACATCCATTGCAGATGCCATGCCCTTTTACAAATTAAAAAAAAACAAAAACAAAAAACTCAGAAAGGTACATCATTCTCCTAGGGTCAAATAGTGAGTAAACTTCAAATTGGTATTCAAATCTAGACCTGATCACCTGCAAAGCCATATACTGGAGGCAGTCCTTCCTACTACATTGAGTATCAAGGGGAAAGGGAGATAGAAAAGAAAGGAAGGGTGTCAGAAGCAGGGAAATGTACAGAAAAGAAAAAACTTTCCTGAGTTAATTCAGATTAAGCTTACAAAATGCCCTGATACAGTACAACTATGTCATGAGAGGAGGGGGAAACTCATTAACCTGTTGGAACGGACTATCTCATGATGAAAATAAATAGTCTTATAGTCTAGAGCAAGAAGGTGTCTTAGGTGATTTCAGATCACCTGGGCTCATGTGAAGCACCTGGCACAGTTCCTTCTCATCTCCTCCCTTATCTGTCCTCTCAGTAGGTACAAAGGCCATGGGTCACCTGGAAGTTGGCAGGATCCCTCTTCTTCTGCCTTGAAGAGATGTGTGTTCTCTTCACATAGATTAATGAAGAAAAATAAGAGAATTAACTTTTCTAATCCTCTGTGCCTCTGTTTGTCTTGGCCACTGATACTCCATAAATATCTTTAATACTGTTAATACCCAATGCTGCCTCAGTTAAGTCCTTCACAGTGGAGGCTGGGGTGCCCTCAACCCTGTCTCTGCCATTTTACCTTCATGCATCTTTTTGTGTTCTTTGACTACAAGCAACAGAAACCCCCTCTGGCTAACTTAAGTTGAAGGGTGTACGACAGTTACAGAATACACAGAAAATCTGAGCAACTTGGCTTCAGGAAGGACAAAAAGCAGGACAACTCCATGGATACAGGAGGATGAAAGTCATCAGGGTAACCCAACTGAGCGGGCAAATTAGAGTGGATTTAACCCGCCCTCTGATCATCAAGACTTGTCTCTCTGTATAGGTTTTTGTCTGCCTGGAAAAAAAGGGTGCCTTTTTCTTTGCTCAAAGATGTCTCAACTCCCGTTGCTGTGTGCCTTTTGTAAGTATCACAAAAGGCTGGCAGTGGCCACAGATGTAATAAACAATCTTCTCAGGTTGCTGCCATAAAAAATACATCAACGCCAACAATTTGTGATCTTGTGTATTTCTACTCACAGTTCAGATTCTAAGGAGAGATTGACTAGTTTGAGCCACTGATAGACAGTTTCATGAAACTTCAGGGAGTCAGGAGTTGAAAGGGTGGAGTGGAAGGGGAGAGAGAACTCAACACCCCAAATCAGCATTCTTTCTCAAAGAAGGAAAAAATACTGCTGGGCAGACCATACCAATGGTTGTTCACCATACCGGTGAGCTGAACAGGAAGTAAGTGCTCTCCCTTACTCAAGGCTGCTGTGTCACCAAACTGGAAGGAATCATCTACAGTGAACCTTGTGTGTGTGGTACCCCCTGTGGAGCTGTCCAATACCCCTTGCCCTTTCCCTAGACGCCTCCCGCCTTACCAGTCTTTCCAGATATAACAGATTATGGGCTACAGTTCTTTTGCTGAAAGCTCAGATAGATCTCTCAGCCTAGCATGATGTAGGAAGGAGAACTAGCTTACAACTCATCCTATCTTGCTGCTGCTTCTTCATCATCCAAGGAAAGGAGGCCCGTGTCTTCAGAAGTCTTCCCCACTTGGGTGACCACTTGCACCCTCTCTTTCAAGCTCTCTAATCTGCATCCCATGCTCCTCCCTCTGAAAACCACCTCTCTTCACTGAAGGAAGATGTCTCTCCTCTTTTGCCTCTTGTGTCTTGCAAACTCAGAGTCTTTAGTTCAATAGAATGCAAACAAAAGTTTTCTTCTAGTTTCATGAGGAATGGAAGGAATGAATGCTCTAACCTCAGTCTGCTCTTCCTTGCTAGTTATCTTTGAAGCAAAAACACTAATGTTTTTCCCCTGTCTGACCCCGCCTAAGAAAGCAGACCCTTCCCTTTACTGTGTCTTTGACCTTCCTTCTTGCAGAAAAATTACCCTTGAATGACTGGGCTAAGCAGCTTTTGACCCCTTTCTGAGCCTGGCTTACATTATAAAAGCCACCACATTAGCTGTGAGTGGCTGGGCCTGAGCCACTGGGATAGCAGGAACCAGGTCCTATTAGACTCCTTCTGATCCTCACATCTCTTTCCTGATAGAAGGGTAGGGGTTGGTCTCACTTCATCACATCATATTTTCTATTTAATTCTGGTCTACCTTGCTCTTGATTCTCCCAACTATTAACCTTGATATTCATTTCTCTGGTTTTGGCCTTAACTGACCTTTAGACTTAATTCATAGCACCGCTTCCTGGTGCCTCTCAACAACCCTTCTTTTCCCACCTGGTCTGCTGCTGCTGGACTCAGATATTAGTCAAAGGATTCTGTCATATTAGGGAACTGTCTGGAAAGAAGGGAGAAGTGAAATAGGAAAATGAAAAAAAAAAAGAACAGGTAAGTTTTGATGAAATGTAATTTCATGAAAATCTGTCTTGGTCAAGGACAGACACAATGAGAAGCCCTGGCCACCCTTGACCAGATTGATGGTATTCGGCAGAATGGGAGAAAACGGCTAGTGCTAGAAGCGGGAAAGAACCATCAAAGTCAGTTCCAATGCACAGGGCAGGCTATGCCTAACCTTCTTTAAGCAACGGGACTCTTTATGGGATAAGCAACTAATTTATTCAATCTTCACTGCAACCTGGATCCAACAAGAAGAGAACTTGGCAGAGTGGGAAAGAGCTAAGATCCTTGGGGCAGATAGTAACAGCTAGGCAACCCACCAGCATCACTGCTAGATTCATCAATTCCTTGTCATTTCTGAATCAGGAGATATGGGAAGGAATTCTAGAGTTATCCTGCTGCTAATGGATCTTCCCAGTGTAATCCCAAAGGTCTGTATTAAAGTGAAAGTCACTCACTTGCTTCTGACTCTTTGTGACCCCCCATGGACTGTAGCCTACCAGGCTCCTCTGTCCTTGAAATTCTCCAGGCAAGAATAGTGAGTAGCCTTTCCCTTCTCCAGGGAAGCTTCCCAATCCAGGGATTGAACCCAGGTCTCCTCCATTGCAGGCTGACTCTTTACCATCTGAGCCACTAGGGAAGCCCAATCTCAAAGGTCTAGAATTGGGTATAGAAGAATTGGAAATATCTGACTCAGGGAGGATCAGAGTGATGAGCCCAAATGTCGCACCCAGGAACTTGATTCCTTTCTGAAGACACAGTTGATCCAGAATGTTGGGAAAGTGGGGGTGGTCATGGGGGTCAGGTGTTACATATCAGCTCTCCTCTCACCAATATCCATCTGGGTGAACCCAGACATCCTCAGGATCTCAGTTGGTATCAAGCTCAGGATATTCCAAGTGGCTCTTCTAGACTCTCTACCTCACATCCAACTGCCTATTAGACATCTCCACCTGGACACTCCACAGTCACACCACACAGCGTGGCCCAGCCTGAACCATGGCCTGTCCCCAGACTTTCTGCGTTCCCTGTTTCAGGGTAGCATCTCATTACCAACACGTAGTTTCTTAAGGCAATAACTTGAGTACTATCTCTGATTCCTCTCTCTCCCCTAAGCCCCTTGCGTTAGTCACCCACTGAGATTTGCTAACAATAAGAGAGAGAGAGGGAATGCATGGAATATATTTCAGAAAGGAAATACTGTCATTTGAGACAACTTGGATGAAACTTGAGGGCATTATGCTAAGTGAAATAAGTCAGACAGAGACAGATAAATACTATATGTTATCATTTATATGAGGAATCTAAAAAAGAAAAAAAAAACTGAAATCATAAAAATAGAGAGTAGATTGGTAGTAACCAGGGGCTGAATAGGAGAAATGGGGAGACATTATTCAAAGCATATAAACTTCCAATTATAAGGTCAAAGGGATCTAATATACAGTATGGTGATTATAGCTAATAATACTGCATTATATACTTGAAAGATCCTAAGAGAGATCTTAAATGTTCTCATAACACAAAGAAATGGTAATTATGTGACAGGATGGAGGTGTTAGCTAATGCTACCAGTGGTAATCACTTTACAATATGTAAGTGTACCAAATTAATGTGTTATACACCTTAAACAATATTACCTGTCAAATATATCTCAATAAAACTGGAAAGAACAGATTAAAAGATGACATCTTTCCTAGGCCTCACACGTACAATTAGAGGCACCTAATTCATGCTCTTGTAATGCACAATCTTATCTTAATATTGATTGTCCTTGCTTGACTGCTGAGTTGCCTCTGACTCTGTGCAACCCCATGGACTGTAGCCCACCAGCCAGGCTCCGCTGTCCATGGGATTTCCCAGGCAAGAATCCTGGAGTGGGTTGCCATTTCCTTCTCCAGAGAATCTTCCAGACCCAGGGATTGAATCACACATTGAATTCCACAACCTGAATCTTCCAGACTCAAGTTTACCTGAGTCTCTTGCGGCTCCTGCATTGGCAGGAGGATTCTTTACCACTGAGCCATCTGGGAAGCCTCACTGATCATGCTACCTCTTATAATAGTCGTATTTCCATTGTATTACCACTTAATGATAGTCTCCATGGGAACAAGGCTGATGTGTTATATCTCCCAAAACAAGCACACAATAGACATTAAATAAACTGTAAATAAATAGGTGTTTAGTAAGTGATGACCAAACTCTTTGGTTTATTTAATTGTCCTCCCTTACTTCTAAAGCGGCAAGACTGTTCAGTACAGTCCTTCCCACCGTCACTTTCAAGGGAGTTCAGTGCTGTGGTCGAGATCATGGACTCTGGATTCAGGCATGGTTGAATCATTCTGGCTCCTCCATGTTTTAACTGTGGGAATCTGACCAAGTTACTTAACCCCTCTGAGGCTCACTCCTTCATCTGTAAAATAAGGGTGTTCCTAGAGTCATGTGTAGTTTGTGAGGCTTAAGTTCGGTAATATATGGCTCTTGCTTTGTATATGCTTCCTGCGTGCTTGGTCACTAAGTCACGTCTGACCCCATGGACCGTAGCCCACTAGGGCTTTCTGTCCAAGGGATCTTCCAGGCAAGAATACTGGAGTGGGATGCCATTTCCTTCTCCATGATATATACTAAGTGCTCCAAAAAAAAAAAACAAAAACCTTTGTAACGATCATTCCTCCTTTCAACTCTTTTCCTCTCCTCCGGCCTGTGTATTCCAAAGTCTGGAGGGAGGGATATGACTATGGCTGCAAATGGGAAACACATTCCATCTTTTAAGTATATCTGTAACCTGAAGCTTCTGCTCTTGTTCCAAGGAGAGGTTGAAAGAGAAGGGGTGTCTTTGTGATTCCAGCTATCTTATTTTCAAGAGGAAAGCATCACACAGACTCACAGCAACCACAGAGCACCGAGCCAGAGAGCCTGGCTCAGAGAAGTGATGCCGCCTGCTCAGTGCAAGGAGATCAGCCTCAGAGACAGATCTCATTAATGCTAATGGCCTTGGTGCAGCTAATTAGCAGCGCCCCATACTCAATATTTACCCTTGTGTGCCTACAAAGTTCCACTCTCTCCTTGGGAAGCAGGCTGTTTCTCTACCTGACTCATGGCGAGAAAACCTCTGTTGCCAGATAATGTCTCCATCTCTGCCTGGGTAGGCTTGCTGGGGGAAGCTGACAGGGCTCCAGCCTGAGGCCTGGTGGAAAGGCACGACTGGCCTTCCAGTCCTCGGCGGAGCACAGCACGGAGCCTCACCCAGCGTGGGTGCCATTCTCATGAGTCAGCCAGGCAGCTGTAGGCCCCAAGTGCCCCCCAGAACGTCTGCATGTGAGACATCCTCTTCTTTCTTCCAAAGGAGTGGTCCTTTGAGCTCAGGACAGCTCTCTCCTTCCCACAGGGCCTGGGAGAAGGGGTGAATGGCCAAGAAAGGGCCTTCTGGGAGGTGGGTCTAAGTGGAGAGCTCCTGGTGACCTGCCCACCATCCTCTCCACAACCTCTAACAGAGCTCTGAAGCTGAACCATGCCATGAGCCCTGGGCTGGGAACATATGATGGTGACTAGCAGCAGCAGCCGGAGAAGGCAATGGCAACCCACTCCAGTACTCTTGCCTGGAAAATCCCATGGACAGAGGGGCCTGGTGGGCTGCAGTCCATGGGGTCGCTAAGAGTTGGACACGACTGAGCAACTTCACTTTCACTTTTCACTTTCATGCAGTGGAGAAGGAAATGGCAACCCACTCCAGTGTTCTTGCCTGGAGAATCCCAGGGATGGGGGAGCCTGGTGGGCTGCCATCTATGGGGTTGCACAGAGTCGGACACGAATGAAGCGACTTAGCAGCAGCAGCAGCAAATAATGCACGGCTCTTCCTGGAGAAGGCCCAGGAGACTAACCTGCAAGGGATTTCCCTGCTTAAAAAGTGGCTAAAAATCCAGATTCCAATGCTAAGGACGGGGTTCTCTCTGGCCAGGAAACTAAGATGCCACATGCCCAGGGCAATTAGGTTTGCAAGTTGGAACTAGAGAAGAGCCTGCCTGCTGCAATGAAAGATTCCACAACTGAGACCTGACATAGCCATAACTAAGTGAAGATGTCGATTCGGTGTTTTAAAGACTGACTTGCAGCAATCACATGCACTGAGGGAGCGTGGGCCAGAGCCAAGTGTCAGGGAAGGACTGCTCAGGATGGAACAGGGGAGTCGAGAAGAGCTCCATGGAGGCAGAACTGTTGAACTGCCTGAGCACCAGGAGCCCTGAGCACAGACCTGTCTCCAGTGGAGAGTTGAGCTCCCTTAGGGGTCCTGCCCCTTCCTCTGAAGCAACCAACAGGCTTGGAACCTGAGGAAGCATCTCATCGCTGAGCCCTGGTCCTGAGTGAAGTGATGCAGATGGAGAGGCTGCCTCCAAGACCGAATGTTCGAGAGACCAGCAGGCGGATTGCTGCCCTGTCAGCAGGAACCTGGGCTGGTTCCCTGGAAGGCCACCTTCTCAGCTCACTATGCTCTTTTCTGCCTCGGATGCCCTCCAAGCCTGTGGCCTTGCTCCATGGTGAGTATCAATCACACCGATGATCACTCAGGGCTAGTGGTCTCTCCTTACCCACCAAGAGATGTGCAAAGACTGAATGATGTGTCACCCACCCCCCCCCAGAATTCACATGTTGAGACTTAACCCCCATGTGATGATGTTGCTTCCCTGGTGGCTCAGCGGTAAAGAATCTGCTTTGCAATGCAGGAAATGCAGGAGACTCAGGTTCAATTCCTGGGTCAGGAAGATTCCCTGGAGAAGGGCATGGCAACCCACTCTACTATTCTTGCCTGGAGACTCCTATTAGCAGAAGAGCCTGGTGTGCTGTAGTCCATAGGGTCACAAAGAGTCAGACATGCTGAAGTGACTGAGCACATATGCACATGATGATATGAGAAAGTGAGGACTTGGGGGGTGGTTAGGTCAGAGGGTACAGACCTCGGAAAAAGGATTAGAGGGACTTTCGTGGTGGTCCTGTGGCTAAGACTCTGCCCTTCCAGTGCAGGGGGCCTGGGTTCAATCCCTGGTCAGGGAACTAGCTCCCACAGTCAGTCAGTCAGTTCAGTCACTCAGTCGTGACCAACTCTTTGTGACTCCATGAATCGCAGCACGCCAGGCCTCCCTGTCCATCACCAACTCCCAGAGTTCACTCAGACTCACGTCCATCGAGTCAGTGATGCCATCCAACCATCTCATCCTTTGCTGTCCCCTTCTCCTCCTGCCCTCAATCTTTCCCAGCATCAGGGTCTTTCCAAATGAGTCAGCTCTTTGCATTAGGTGGCCAAAGTATTGGAGCTTCAGCTTCAACATCAGTCCTTCCAATGAACACCCAGGACTGATCTCCTTTAGGATGGACTGGTTGGATCCCCTTGCAGTCTAAGGGACTCTCAAGAGTCTTCTCCAACACCACATTCAAAAACATCAATTCTTCAGCACTCAGCTTTCTTTGTAATCCAACTCTCACATCCATACATGACTACCAGAAAAACCATAGCCTTGATTAGACATTCCTTTGTTGACAAAGTAATGTCTCTGCTTTTTAATATGCTGTCTAGGTTGGTCGTAACTTTCAAGGAGCAAAAGTCTTTTAATTTCATGGCTGCAATCACCATCTGCAGTGATTTTGGAGCCCAAAAAAACAAAGTCAGCCACTGTTTCCCCATCTATTTGCCATGAAGTGATGGGACCAGATGCCATGATCTTAGTTTTCTGAATGTTGAGCTTTAAGCCAACTTTTCCACTCTCCTCTTTCACTTTCATCAAGAGGCCCTTTAGTTCTTCACTTTCTGCCGTAAGGGTGGTGTCATCTGCATGTCTGCGGTTACTGATACCACGTGCTGCAGCTAAAGCTCCTGCATGCTGCAACCAAGACCTAGTGCAACCAAATAAATTAATTAATTTGAAAAAGAATTAGTACCCTTATAAAAAGGACCCCAGAGAGCTCTCTTACCCTCTTTCCACCATGTGAGGACACAAGGAGAAGATGCAGTGAAGGGTCGAGTGGAGAACTCTCACCAGAGCCCAGCCATGCTGGCACCCTGAGCCCAGACCCCCAGCCTCGGAAACTGGCCCAAACACGCTTCCATTGTGGATAAGCTACCCAGTCTTTGGTGCTTTGCTGTGGCAGCCCAAACTCAGACAAAATGCTGGCTCAAAAGGAATCCTTCAACCCTGTGAAGTGGTTGCTTGGCCAAAGCCTGGCCCCTAACTGTGCTGGAATTCTTGCTCCACCCTTAGCCCTGTTCCTGTTGAACATGTCCTGGAACCATGCAGAGCATCGGGAGAGAGAGCCCGAGTTCCCCAGGGACCCCCATGGAGCTCGAGAGGGTGGGCTGCTCTGTGCTTCCAGGCAGGAGGTGGGACTAGAGGGTGATCTTCTGCTGCAGAGGTGACTGAAGAACCAGTGGCCTCTCACCAAACCCCAGGAGCTGCCCACCCACTCCTGGCACACAGGCACCCACCACAGCCTCTTGGTACAGCTTCTGTTTACCAGGCACCACTGAAAGCTGTGTGGGTGGAGTCATCAGCCAGGCCCCTGGATGGGCTCCCTGCCAGCCATTCTCTTTTGGATTAAAGGATTGTAGAACAAGCTGAGGTGTCAAGGAGGGACCCACTGTTAGTCACTGTTTTGTATGCTACCATACAGCCAAGTCTACACAGGACAATGCAGGATCAATGAGGAGCTGGTTTATCCCAGGTGGAGCCTTCCCGTGGAGTCCTCAGCGGCCTGGGCTTGTTTGTGGACTTGAGCTGGACTACAGAGCAGGGCCTGGCCCGACGGCACTGGCCTGGGAGCCGCCAGGGAGACTGCAATCAGCTGCACGTGGGACCTACTTCCAGGCGTCTACTTTCCAGACTGAAGCTATTTCCACTTGACTCTAACAGCTTTCTTAACCTGTCTTTCTCTTGTTCTCTCAGGTGACCCCAAGGGCACTGTTTCAGGACAAAGCAGAACAGTCAAGACAGAAACAGCCCCAGCGCCTGGGCACATTCCGCCCTGGTAAGTCACAACACATCTGCCCTGGCCTGGCCTGGAACATCCTCGGACCCATGGCAGCTGAACACCAATGCCCAGCCGTTGTGCTGGGGACACATACACAGCACACACTTTCAGGAAACTGCCCCAGCTGCTCAGAAAAGGGAAGCGCACATGCTTTTCAAATGTCAGAACCAGGAAGAAATCAACAAGTCATCCAGCTCAGTGGCCCTCTCGACAGATGGCTGGAACCAAGGCCTCAGTGGGGAGAAGAGCCTTGACTAAACTCACCTGGCATGTTAACACCCTGGCCTCCTGACTCTTCCCAGACCCTCTGGTCTCCTCCTGGTCTGTAGTCTCAGTGACCAAGGCACCAGCTCTCGTTCAAGTTCCTCCCTTCACTGCAGAGCTGGTCAAAAACTCACACCATGACTGACTGGCGGGGGTTCCAGCTTCAGCCTTCACGTGAGATGGCTGGGCTGTGCAGTCCGATGGTGAGAACCCAGCTTTAGCAGCTGCCAACACAGGGCTGAATCCCAGATCAATCACTGAGTAATTATATGTCCTTGGTTGGTTCAATAACCTGTCTGAACCTCAGTTTCATCATCTGCTACATGGAATAGTAATACAGTTTACCTCACAGACTGTTGTGTAGATTAAATGTTACTATTCTTTAATCTTAAAGAACTTGATACAGAGTAAGTGCTATATGAACCTAGACTATTATGGGGTGTTTTATTATAAAGGCTTCCTTGGTGTCTTAGATGGTAAAGAATCCTCCTGCAGTGCAGGAGATGCAGGAGACATGGGTTCAATTCCTGCATCAGGATGATTCCTGCAGAAAAGAATGGCAACCCACTCCAGTATTCTTGCCTGGAAAATCCCATGGACAGAGGAGTCTGGCAGGCTACAGCCTATGGGGTCGCAAAGAGTCAGACATGACCGAGCAACTCAGCACACACAGCATTTATTATAAATGCATGTTCCAGGAAGGCCCCACCCATGGAGAATCCATATTGGGAACCAATAATCTGCATTGCAACAAACATCACCAGAGATGTTAGTGGGTGCCTTGGGAGGCTTGTGGATTGGTCCAAGGACCACATTTGTAGAAGCTATTTTCAAGGTATTTTGACTCCACTCCAGTCTGTAAAGAAAAGAACTTCGATGAGCTTGTTAGCCATCTTGTCTAAATCCCTAAATCTGCATTCCTAATGTTTACCTCCTCCCTGGACAGCTTGTTAAAGGACTGGTCCTCAGGTCTCACCAGAAACCTGCGACTCCAAGCTCCTAGGCTTAGGAAACAGCTTTTTCAGCACTGCCCCCTCCCAAGGTGCTTCAGAAGTTGATGGAAGGTTGAGAGTTGCTGGCAAAGAGCAGGTTTCCCTGCCCCACCCAGCCCAGAATGCCAGGCTGCTGACTACTGCAGGTCAGGGCAGGGGTCAGGAGACAGACACAGCTGAGGAGGGGGCCTTTGCTCCCCTTCGCCTCACCCATGCCACTCTACAGATCTCGATCCCAGCCTGGGTGCCATTTCCATGCCGGCCCTTTATTTCCTGCCAAGAACAGAGCTGAACTCTGTGGTCTGCTGGCTCTCCGCCCAGCCAGGCAGTAGGCGGCATCCTTGAGGACCTTTCGGCCCTCTCTCCCCCAGGACTGGAAAGGCTGTTCTGGAGTGGGGGCAGAGGAGGGGCCCGGGCATCTTTCAGGAGGCTGCTAAGACCTAGCTTTGGGAGCAGCCAGGAAGACAGACCCCAGTCCAGACAGCCCCACCCCGCTGCCCAGACCTCTGTGTACTCATGCAAAGATAATTCAGTTACTGGGAATGCAGACTGGAGAGATAACCTGATTTAGAAGCTGAAACCATCTGAGCTGGGCAGGAAAGATGAGTGCAGGAATAGTCCTTATTAACCCAGGGAGGCTGGAGCAATAAAAAGAAGAAAGGGGTGTTGAGTGGAGAGGCCTTGGGTGGTGACTGGGAAAGAACATGGCTGGGCTTTGGGGGCTGATCCCCCTCCAACTTGGTCCCCCACCCTTGGTCCATCCTAAGGCTCACTCACCCCTTAAATCTTCTGGGTATTCACTTTTTTTCTAGAGTGTTAACATAGCCATCATCCGGCTTATACAGCCATCTGGGGAGAAGATAAGCTGAGAAACCTATAAAGTGTCAGGGAGGGGGAAAGAAAAACCTTTTCTGAGGTTTAATTTGAGCCATTGATCACCAGCTGTCCTCGGAACAAGTTATTTCAGTGTGAGCTGTCATCTGTGAAAGCTGGGCACTTGGCTTCTACGGGACCTGCTGGGAAGGAAGGCTGCCGCGGTCCTCAGGGTCAAGGTCAGAGGCGTGGGTTGGACCAACCCTCCCCTCCTTTCCCTCGCACTTGAAAGCCAGCCTTCATCACCCCCCCTCATACCCCTCACAAATTCCAGGAGGACCTTGTCTTCCGTCAGCCAGCTTGAGCTTGGTACCACCTTCTATATCTTTCTCACATCCTTGTTTGCCTGAAAGTCCTCTCTGCCATATAATTGTCTCATTTTCATTCACCTGCATCTTAAGAGGAAGACACTCTGGAAATGGCTCTCCCCTGGAAAGGAAAGCGAGCGACTAAGTGTCTTAAAAGCAGCTCTGGTCATTTATCTCTGTCACCTTCCTCTCCTAGCATAGGGAAATTGTTCTCTGCAAATAATTTGTCTTTCTTATAACCTGCCTATTCTATGTCAGATGAATGTGAGACCCTGAAGAAGCTGAGGCCAATCCAAGAGTTCCTCGGACATTTTAGACTAGATTTGTAGTCTAGAGGACAGATCTCAGGCCCAGCCACACCTCAGAGGCCAACTAGAGACCAGACATAGCCCTGCCAGAAACACCAGACCCACTGCAGGATGGCTGGGCCCCACCCTGGGGAATGGCTGCCTCATACCAGGCCTGGAAGCGCTCTATTAGTTAGGTAAGGGACAGGCTAGCAACAAAGGAGTTAATGGACAGCCAGACGCTCCATTCTCCAGCCCCCCTCCCCTCTCCCACTGGACCCAGATGAATAACCAGTCAGTAAGATGACCCCAATGGAAGAAGTCCAGAAGCATCCACTCTGCTCTCAGGGGTATTTGTACTCCTCTCTGCACAAATCTAATCACTCAGAATGAAGGCAGGGCTGGGAGGGAGCCCAGGGACAGGGCTTCTCCCCTTTCACAGGCTGGGCGGGGACTCACCCAGGGCAGAGCCCTCAAGCCCTGGGGCCCAAAACCAAGGAGTGTGATAGCAGAGACAGCCTTTGACTCACCTGGCCCCAGCTGGCCTAGAAATCTCTGTACTTTTTTTTTTCCCCTGAGAATTTGTTAACTTTCCAGAAAATTGCAACTGGGCTTTCCCCAGCTTGGTAAAGGAATTAAGAGCCTCCTGTCCCAGTCACCTTAGCTGTCCAGGGCAAGATGAATTAACTAGGGGCAGGCAAGAAGATCAGATTTGAGAGAGCTTCAGAAAAAGCTGCAAGTCCCAGAGTCTGCCAGGAGCAGACTGCCAGCAGAGACCTTCCACCTCTCCCCTCTGCTCCATGAAAGAATCTGCTCGCCTGGCCCCAGCTCCTGCCCAGCCCTCCCAGCGGCCCAAGGCTAGCCTGCCTGTGCCTTTGTGCTCTTGAAAAGGCCTGCAGATTTATAGGCCTCAGCTGTGGACAGACATCCACCCCTGCCCTGCCTGCCCCTGAGGCCCCCAAACCACCCTCCCCCATCCCTCTCTCCCAGCCACACCCCATCAGGGGGTGAAGGGTCACTCGCTCTACAGGTGGAAGCATCACCCTCTCCAGGCCTGCTTTGCTGTGACCTGCTAGTAGCTCGGAGGGTGCTGTCCCAGAGAAAAACTCAGCAGCGTTCATTCCATTACAGCCCATGATTGAGCAGGGGCCCTATCTTTCCAGAATATTCTGCCCTTGTAATAGTCCTCAGGCGAAGCCTGTAGTGACAGCAGTCAGGATATCTCACCTCCCCAGATGAATTCAGCAAGTGTCCCCCCGATCCCAGACAATGTGAGTAGAGACTCAGAAATCCTAGAGATGTCAACAGGCTGTGTATATGGAAAGAGACAATGGCCATAAGCAGGAAGGTGGTGTCAAGAGAAAAACGTCAAACTTGGACTCAGGAGTCCTGGGTCCCCGCCTCTTGAGCCATTAACTAGCTGTGGACCCTGACCAGAGACTGCGCGTGAGGTGCACTTTGGTGGGGGCTGGGTTACATCATTGGCTTTTGAGGTTTCTCAGAGGATAAGTAGGCAGTAAGCATCCTAGGAAGCAAGAGGTATTGTTCAAACAACTGTTCGAGGATAAGGGACTCAGAAAGCAAGTTAAGGATGGACTAAGGGATGAGGGAGCCAAGAAGTGATCTGGGAGCTGGAACAAAGCCTGCCAATAGACTAGGGGCGGAGTCACCAAGCACCCTCACCCAGCAGGAGGGCAGGTTCTGAGGGGAGCTGGGTGGTAATGGGCCAGAGCAAGGGCAGGGACTAGGGAGCCCACCAAGTGCCCCGGGCTCCTTGCAGGAAGCATGGTGCTGGCCTCCTTGGCATCCAGCATGATGGGCATTTACCCATAGCAGAGCTCTGCCCTACTGTCTGACCCACACATGCGATTCAGCTCTAACTTCCACCATGGGGCAGATCCTGGGAAACTGTGGACAGTGCACAGTGGTCCCTGGTCCCCCAGAGGGCTGGGTGCTCTCGAGCAGGTGCTGAAGTTCCATGAGCCTCAGTCAGTTCATGAACATCCATCTATCATGGTGCTCTGCAGGGCTGTTCTAAGAAACAGAGGCAACCAATGACAAGTTCTTTACATACTCTTCAGCACTGAATGGTGTTCCTCTTGTGCAAATTATTGTGATAATCTATTTTATGGAGTATTATAAGTGTTATTTTCTTGGGCTCCAAAATCACTGCAGATGGTGACTGCACCCATGAAATTAAAAGACGCTTACTCCTTGGAAGAAAAGCTATGACAAACCTAGATAGCATATTAAAAAGCAGAGACATTACTTTGCCAACAAAGGTCCGTCTAGTCAAAGCTATGGTTTTTCCAATAGTCATGTATGGATTTGAGAGTTGGACTACAAAGAAAGCTGAGTGCTGAAGAATTGATGCTTTTGAACTGTGGTGTTGGAGAAGACTTTTGAGAGTCCCTTGGACTGCAAGGAGATCCAACCAGTCCATCCTAAAGGAGATCAGTCCTGAATATTCATTGGAAGGACTGATGCTGAAGCTGAAACTCCAATACTTTGGCCACCTGATGCAAACTGACTCACTGGAAAAGACCCTGATGCTGGGAAAGATTGAAGACAGGAGGAGAAGGGGACAGCAAAGGATGAGATGGTTGGATGGCATCACCGGCTCAATGGACATCTGTTTGAGCAAGCTCCAGGATCTTGGAGCTTGGGGAAGCCAAGATGGATGGGGAAGCCAGGCGTGCTGCAGTCCATGGGGTTGCAAAGAGTCAGACATGACTGAGTGACTGAACTGAACTGATAAATATTATGACTAATATGAGAACCACACCCACTTCTCAGAGTGACCAATTCCTCAGATGCAGAGGAAGCTGAGAGCAATGCTAGATCCCAACCCCAAATTCGCCCTCCCCTGCCCAGCCCGCCAGCCATCCCTGCATCTCTTTCACCCCTCCCTCTCAGCCAGGACCCAGGAACCCCAAGCCTGCTGGTGACCCCAAGGGTGGATGCAGCTCTGGGGACCTGGGGAAGGCAGAGAGAGAGAGGGGACCAGAGTTGTCTTAGGATCATTCATATGAACATCTGCTTAGACTGAGAGCAAGAAGATTAATGTGAAAATTCCATCCGAGAAGCCAGTAGTTATGTATCAGCAGTGTCTTAAAGATCAGATACTTATTAGGTTTGGGGGAAATAAGTAATGTACTGAGTCAGGAATCACAGCTCTGAGAGAAAGAGATGAAACAAACATCTCTCCCTTCTCGTCACAGATACAAGCCCAGTGATGGCTCACATTTCTGGCTGGGGCCCCGGGAGAGGTGAGAGGACTGGGGCCCAGTGGGCACAGATGGTGGGCCTGTGCTGGGAACCAGCTGAACAAAGAAGGAAAAGGAGACTGACTCTCTGCATCTCCGAGAAGAGATGCTGTGGGATGGCTGGTAGGAGCTGGCACGGTGAGGCCTCCTCTGGGCAGCCAGGGTAGCTAACATACTTCAATTGAAAGAAAAATGTCCTCATCCACGTAACTATTCTTCAGGACCAGGCAGAGAAATTGACAATGTTGATTCATTTAGCTCAGCAGTATTCAGGTCAAAATCAATCTTGTCAAAAATCCATCACCCACACTCAATAAGTAAGAAAAGGGATACAGGCTCCCAAGGAATCAATCACGCCCCAACAGGGAACAGCTGAAAACAGATCTATCACGGTCCCTGATGGAGGTGTCCATTACTCAATGTGCTGGTTCCTGAATGCCCCCTGGGGCCCCTCCCAAGGTCATGGGCACCAGCCAAACCCCCGGCAGCTGCAAGAACAGAGATGGCCCAAGGGCAGGAGGTCAATTTCCTAGTCATCTCTCTACAACCAGCAGGTAAAGTTTCTAGAACCTCAGTGCTGATTTATACACGCTTGCTTTGCACAAGATCAACACTTAGCTGACTAACACAGCCTTTAAGAAGTCATTTCATCCATTCCACGACTTGAGGAATCACTGTCACCTAACTCCCCTGCTGTCCTCAAATCTGTGTGGCTGCCTCACATCTGTAGGGAAAGGAAATAATAGCAGCTTAGCAGTTCTCTGCGGTGCAAAGCTCAGGAAAAGCAAATTGGCCTCTGCAGAGCTTCCCTGACCTTAGGACCTTTCACAAGACATTTTAGAAGGCAAGACTCACCATCCTCTTTGTTCCTCGGTCAGAAGCTGGCATCCTCCAAGGCTGGCATTTACGACATCCCTGACTCCCCCATTCAGAGGAGGTGGATCAGTGGGGCCAAATGATGGAGAGGGCTGGGTACCATCTATACCATCCACTAACTGTGTGGCTCCAGCCAGTTCTTAAAATCCTGTCCATCTCTGTTTTCTCATCCATAGCATGGAAACCATAACAGTGTACACCTCCTAGGATTGTTGAAGATTCAGTGAGACTCTGCATGTGAAGAAATGGCATACAGACAATGCACAAGAGGTAAAAACTATTGTTAGATGAAGGTCCCTCTGGCATGGAACCTTTTCTTCTACTCTCATCTTCCAAGCACAACCAACCTCTAAAAATGGTCCACAGGACCCTTCATTCATGTATACATTCACCAAATGTGTGTTGACTACTGATTGCTCTACATCTGTTCTAGATGCTGGAGAGATAGTGTACTTATTGGATGCGGTTGGTGGATTCTTTACAAGATTAATGGAGGGGGGAGCAGTGCACAGATAACCTATAATTAAATAAAATAATCACAGATAGTAATACATGACTCAGAGATAAGAGGAGAATGAATTAGAGAGTTAGAGAGGGGAGCTACTTAAATTTGATTCAAGGGAGGCCTCTATGAGTGGGGGGCATTTGAATTGAACCCCAAATAGTATAAAGGAGTCAGCCACGTGGGATCTGGAATAAGGGGGTGTTCTAGGCTGTGAGCATGTGGACAGCTGGAAGGGAACTGAAAGAGGAACTGCAGAGAGAGGCAGGCAGGATGGAGGAGGCCCCACCAGACGCTGGGTCTTAAGATGCAGTGGGGAGCCCCTGGGAATGACGTTGTCAGAGAATGCCCTTTAGAAAGCTGGCTCAGAATGCTATTTGAAGAATGGATTGAAATGGGGCAAGAGTGGAAGGAATGAGACAAGCTAGGAGGTCCTTACAGAGTTCAAGGAAGGATGATGGAGGTTTTGTCAAGTGGGCAGCAGTAGCTGTAAAGAGGAGATACTAGGGACCAGGGGATATGCTGGAGCTGGAAACAATAGCTATTGTTAACAAGTGAGATATGGGTGATGAGAGAGAGAGGAATCTAAGATTTCTCCAAAGCTTCTATTTGAGCCATTGGATAAATGGGGTAGTAATTATTCTTCTAGGGAAGACCAGGTGGAACTGTTTGGGGTAGGGAAGTGCAATTAAGAGCTATGTGAAGCTGAATAAATGCCTATTAGGCATCCAAGTGAAGACATCAGTGGTTGGATTTGGGAGTCATGGAACTGGACAAGATCAGCTGGGGAGAAAGCGTAGCTAGAGAAGGTGCTGAGAAGAGGACTGAGCCCCAGGCGGGTCATCTGGGGGAACCCTGTTCCAAAAGCCCCAGCCCTTTGAGGATACATAAATTGAATTCCAGAACAGAATCACCCAAGTAAAAGATCAGGATGAGGATTAGAGGCAAAGGAGACTTGGGGGAATACACCTGGAGGTGCAGCCTCACCCTAGAGAAAAGAAGGATTCTACAGAAATCTACTGATTTCTGCTCTCTGGGTGAGTATTTCTTGCAGGTGAGTGGAATTAAGCTCCCTATGCCACCAACATGGCTACTCTGGAATGGAGGAAAAAGGGAAAACAAAAGCACGGAGGTGAGTCTGTGCTCTGAATGCAGTGAGGTTTTGTTCCAGGCAACCCACATGTCCCCAGTGTGACGGACTAAAGATTTGTGACCCCTCAAAATTCGCATTGAAACCCACACCCCCAGTGTGATGATATTGAAGATGGGGCCTTCGGGATGTACTTAAATGAGGTTATGAGGCTGGGGTCCCTATGATGGGATTTAGTGTCTATAAGAAGAGGAAGAGAGGTCAGAGAACGCTCTCCCTCAGTCTCTCTTCCTCTGCTTACATGAGAACCCAATGAGAAGGCAGCCATCTACAAGTCAGAAAGAGAGCCCTCACCAAGGACTGAATTGGCTGCCACCCTGATCTTACATTTCTTAGCCTCCCTGTTGCTTAAGCCACCTGAACTTCTGCAGCCTTTGGGACACAGCAGGACACACCACACATGCCTGAAGTCGTGCTTATAACTAGGCCTGCAAGATGTCAGCCCCCTTTGCACACAGCAGCATCTTCCCTTGCTATTTTTGGAGCTCCCAGCGGGGCTCAGCAGTGCTCACGGGCTCTTCACATTCTGCCTCTCACAGCCCCCTGAGCCACACGAGGGGGCAGCTCCCGCCTTCCAGCACCTCCCATGCCTCCCACTAGGACCCCACACACCCAAAGCCGCAGCACCAGGAGGAGCCACCTACACCCCCACACCATGCCAAGGTCCACTGGAACTGAGACGCTCTCCCCTTTTCCTTCTCCATGTGCTCCGCCGCCAGGGGAGGGAGCCGTCCACTGACGCGGTAGTTCGTCAGACCCAGCCAGGCTCTGAAGCCCTCCCAGGGTCTGGCGGACCACTGAATAGTCCACATCTTGTTTGCCTCGTGTCCCAGCACCTCGCAGGGTGCCTGCCTCGTACCTGGCAAGTGACTCCTAACAGTAGACTGCGTGCATCTGGCAGTTGCGGGTGGATATAGGAGGGTGTGGAGTCCTTGCGAGAAGGCAGGGCAGATTGCTCACTGCGGGAGACAAGGGGTGATTCCGAGGGGCCCCGGGCAGGACACAGGGCGGAGGGCAGTTCCCTGCCGGCCCTGTCGCCCCCACGTAGGCACCTGCTTCGAGAACGCTGAGAAAGCTGCTCAAGGGCGCTGTGAGGAAGCAGGTGATGATTTCAATTTCACAGCTGGGTGGGTTGGGGCCACGCTGAGGGAGTAAGTTTCTGGGACAGCCAACAGGCTTCGACTTCTCCCTGTGTTTCTATCTGGTTCAGCGGGTCAGGTGGTCGGGACGGGTCCGCCCTGGGAATCCAGGCTCCGGGCCGCATCCCAGCAAGCAGCCCCGCTGCACTGCGCCTTCGCCACCAGAGGCCCCTGGCTTGGCTCCCAGGCCCGGGGGCTCACCGACGAGACACCACTTTCAGAGACGCGTGGAAGCTGAATAACCACAGCTCCGTTGTGGATGTTGCCTGTGGGACAGGCGGGGGGCGTAAGCGCAGGCTTTCTCGGCGAGTCTTCATACAAATCTTGGAAGGTGGGTACTATGATTTCCATTTCACAGATGAAAAAATTGGGTCAGAAAGTTCAGTTCGTTCAGTGTTTCACAGTTTAGGAGCAATAGAGCCATAATTCCAACCAGCTGCTTCTGACTGCAAATTTCATACTCTAATAAACTACCTTGATATGTTAATTCCCAGGATAAACACACCACCAGGTGTCACGTAAAGTAGTCGAGGAGGGGGAGGGGGCTCACAATCCACTATGCAGGCGGCAAGTGAAGGGTGTCATCCCCACCAGTCAATGGGTCCCACACTGAGGTGTGCAGTCTTAAAAGCAGTTAGTTGCTGCCTCCCACACCCTTGGGAGTTGGAGATGTTTTCCTTCTCCCAAGGCAGATTCTGTGCATGAGAAAGTAGGTGGACATTCTTCATCTGAGACCCACAAAGTCAGGCAAAATTAATGGGGTGCAGAACAGAACTGAAAACCCAAGCATACCCCAAGACCAGTTTCCGAAACAGGATCTTCAACCACCTCCAAAAAGGAAACCAGGCCCTCTGCACTGGGCTGGGCTGGCCAGCCCATCCCTGGGGGTCAGTGGACCCTCCAGAAGCGCCCCTCCTAACCCTGGCTCCTCCTCCAGTCCCTTAGAGGTGAGTACATTCCATCAGGTTCCCCACAGACTCTCTGGACCAATTCCCTTGTCCTTCCGGCGGCCCATTCTCTTCACTAAAAGGGAGACCACTGGCTCTTCACCCTGCATCCTGCCTGTGATCCTGCCTAGAAGCTTCCCTTTGGGGCTGGAGGTTCCTTTTAGCTGTGGTCACTCTCCCTTTCCCCAGGCACCCCTGCCTGACCTCTAGCACTAAGGGTTGTATTGGTCTCTCTCACCTGCTGGTCCTGGAGCTCAGACCCATGCAGAGACATGGAAGTGGGCCCCTGCCTCTGGGATCTGGGTGAATGCCCTTAGGACCCTGAGAAAACTTGAGCCTGAGGGCTCTGTGTCAGCAAGCTTTGGACTCAAGTTTCAGAAACATGTGACTGACTGAAACTGGCTTGGTGTGCAGAAGAGAATAGAACCAGTTCCTTTCAAACCTCACCATGCATAAATCAGTCAAGGGATCTCTCTGAAATGCACTTTCTGATTCAGTAGGTCTGAAGTGACACCTGAGATTCTGCCTTTCTAGCAAGCTCCCAGGTGCTGCTGATATGCTTGGTCCAGAACTCACACCCTAAGTAACAGGACTTAATGATTTAGACCTCAGGGACATGTGTTGCTTTTTTATAAGAAGCCTAGAGATGGGTGGCCCCAGCCTGGCTCAGAGCTTGCTGATATCTTCACCAGGCTTGGCCTATCCTTTGCTCTGCTGCCCTCACCACCAGATGGCTACCAGAGCTCCAGAATCAATCCTTACATTTCATCATCCCAACCCAGAAGGAAGAGTGCAGGGGTAAAGGAAGGATTCTTTTCCTCTTTAGCTTTCCTGTTATCAGACAGGAAAATCTTTCTCATAATCCTCCAGTTGTTTACTTTCTCTCATTGGCCAGAACTAGGTCCCATGCCCATCCCTGAGTCAATTACTATGAACAAGATCAGATTTCCATGATTGACTTAAGCCAAGTATGATTCATCCCCTGGAGCTGGGGACATTTCCCCCTGAACAAAAAACAGAAGTCTATCAGCAAGAGAGAAGGCCAGTGGCTAAAAAGCAGGCAGCCAACAGTGGCCACATGCCATCTATGAGCAACCTATTGCCAGGTCTCTGACCCTCTTTGCCCTTCTCTTGAGAGAAGCCTTCAGAGAAGGGGAGAGAGTAGGGTAGAGGCTGGAAAAAAATTAAAGAAGTACAATAAAGGGGGTTTTAAGGGGCAGAGTAGGAATGAAGGAAAGTCGGAACCCTAAGCAACTGTTGATATGCTGATCGGAGAAGGGGGGCAATCCGTCCTGTGTATCTTACTCATAGAGGTGTTGGGGGGAGCACATGTGCAAACGCATCTAAAACCATCTTATAAACAGTGAAATGCCACAGGAATGCAAGCAGCTGTGGTGGTAGCAGCAACTTTAGCATCATTCCTAGTCCCCAGGAATGTGGGAAGAAATGAAGCAGAGAGAACGCCCTCCCCACAGCCTGTCCCCCCCAGCCAGATGACCTCTGTGACTTTGGTGGGAATTGTCCCTGCTCCTGACTCTCTCCCTCTTTGTTGATTGTTGCTGCCCAGCAATCAGCTGACTCTGCTGGCAGGGCTGGGTCGGCTGGCATGAGGCTTCGGCTGGAGGAGAAAGAGGCATTTGTGTGGAGAGGGATCCCTGCTCCTCAGTGGTGAGACGGCAGAGAGCCTGAGGCTGGGGGAATACACCACGTCCTCTGCAGAGGAAGCAGGCTCCCTTTTGGGCCCTGACTCTGTGGTCCAGTGTCTTCACACAAACTCTTCCTTTTCCCAGAGATGCTCTTCCCCATGCTGCTCAGGCCTGGTGTCTGGCTCCTTCTCTGGCTCCTCTGCAGAGAGGTCCTCCTTGGCCCCAGATCTAAAGGAGCCCCTCCATCTTCCCCTCCCCTCCCCCACCCACTGCCCTCTATGACAACAGTTAATTTTTCTTCCTCATCCCATTTGGTACAGTTTGCAAATATTTGCCAGTTTATCGTCAATTAACCTGAAACTCCGTCAGGGCAAGGCCCGTGTCTAAGGCATTGCCTCCACATGCTCAGCACAGGGCCTGGCACAAAGCATTCAGAGTCAACACGTGCTGAATGAACGAAAGCATGATTGAACGAAGGAGTTGACACAGCTGCACTCTGCTTCCAGGACGGAAGAATTGGAGTCAACATTTAAATGAAGCAAAAGAAATTTAGTTTAGCTACAAGAAGTAAACTTTCCAGAAAACCTCTGGAGAGGATGAGCAAAGAGTTTGACACACACACATCTGTCACTGAGGGTGAGAGAGGAAGGAGTCTGTCTTGAATCAGAAAGATGGTTAGCTGGCCTCTGGAAGGTCCCACCTCCCAAGGAGGACAGGATCCTGGTGTCACCACACCCATCGCCCCCATCTTGCATAGCAGCTAATAAATTGCCTTTTTGTTTAGCTTCTCTCATCCCTG
>NW_011495071.1:2063479-2068510 GCF_000754665.1 Bison bison bison
CAGCTTCAGCTTTCAGAAATGCTATATGTTTTTTTGGTGGGGGAGGAGGGAAGTGGGGGCAATGGGAGGGGATGGAGTGGGGCTAGAGGCTGGGATCCTGGGCTCTGGGTCCTGGTCCACTGGGCCATGTGATGAGCGGGAAATTGGCTGGAATGCTGAAACCATGACCCTGAACAGCAAACTCATTCCCTGGAAAGACTGGAGCATGATGGCAGGGTGGGGCTGCCATCACACCAGTCACTCATGAGTAGCCTGGTGTTTGCTTAAGCTGTCCTAGCGGCAGCTTGGGAAGGTTCCTGGCGCATGCTGCCTGGGCCAGCATGACAGGAACAACCACCAGGCCAGTGAGTGCAGAGGGGATCAATCAAGCAGACCCCTGAGAGAAACAGGATCGGCTTGCCCTGTCCCTCTTCTGTCCCTTCCTTCTGGCATGTGGGGAGAACTACCTGCAATTTTCTGTGATCCCACCTTAGCAGTGTGTGTGTGTGTGTGTGTGTGTGTGTGTGTGTGTGTTGGGGAGGTGGGTGGCCCACACAGAGGGAAGTTAAAGAGACAGTCAGGAATGAGGGCTTGTATCAGGTGGTTGGATTTCTGCTGCTTTGGAGAGCCCTGGATTCACTCATCCATTCTTATCTATCCATCCATTCACTCATTCAATTCCTTCACTTATTCATTCACCCACGCTTTGCCAGGCACGGTGCTCACCATCCAGTTTCAAAAGCAACACAGTCCTGCCTTCATGGAGCTTGTAATCTGCAAGGAGAATCAGAAATGAATTGAATATTCAGACTGAAACTGCAGTAAATACTGTAAGAGTATGATGAGATAATGGTGATTATCAGACGCCATCAGATGGAGCAAGCTTTCCTGAAGATTTCCTTTAGACTGATAACTGAAGCAAGAGAAAGAGTCAGGTTAACAAGAGAAGCAAAAGTATTTTATGCAGCAGGAATGATACATGCAAAGACTCTGAGGTGTGAAGAGACAAGAAGTAGGTAAGGAACGGAATGAAGACAAATGTGACTGAAGCATGAAGAGGAAGAGGACGATGAGACCAGGTCTCTTTCTCAACTCAGGAGAGTCTAGGGAAGACAAAAACAAGTGGAGCCCTCTTAGTACCCATCTGTACACTGCCCCCCAAGAGTAAAAGTGTTAGTTACTCTGTCACGTCCAACTCTTTGTGACCCCATGGACTGTAGCTCACCAGGCTCCTCTGTCTATGGGATTCTCCAGGCAAGAATACTGGAGTGGGTTGCCATTCCTTTCTCCAGGGGACTTCCCACCCCAGGGATTGAGCCTGGGTCTCCTACATTGCAGGCAGATTCTTTTTGTCTGCAGCTCCACAAGTGACTGTATGGAACAGGGAAGACCCTGCTAGCTCCTGGGTTCATTTGGATGCACTGAGAGTTGTAGACAGACATATTCAGGGAGTTTTGGAGGGCCCCATAGAAATGTGCTGTGTTGGTCTTGCTTTCCCATACTCCCCTGGGAGTTACAGAAAGATTAGTGAAGCTACGCCACTGGCTGGCTCAAAATATAGAGACCCACGTCAGCCTGTTGGCTTAGCCCACCACCACTCCCATCCCTGCCCAGTAGAGTCCTAAGGAAGGCACCATCCATCTTCCTGGCCCAAGAACCAAGAAACCAAAATAGACTTGTTGAGCTAGTGGTACAATATCGCCAGGGAGTTTGTTTACGGTCAGATTTCCTAGGGCTTGAGAGGCCATGCTATGACTTTTCTTTTTCTCTTTACTCTTTTTATCTCCTCCTCCCTGTATTTCTCACTTAAAAAAAAACTTTTTAGTGGAAGAAGAGCATTTAGGAAAGGACACAAATCCCAAGTACTCCATAATTTTTCACAGAGTTAATCCTTTCTGACATTTGAGCACCAAAAATCTACAAGGATATTCCTGGTAGCATTGTTTCTAATAGTTCCAAGATGAGAGACAAACTATGCATCAACTATAGAATGGATAAAGAAAATATCATGTATTCATTTGGTGGAATATTATACAGTGATGGAGATGGATGTGCCACACCTCCATGCAACAACATGCATTTAATGTGCCTTGAAAACATTATGCTAAGTGAAATAAGCCAGATACAAAAGGACAAATGCTGTATAATTCCACTTACATGGAATTTCTAGAATATACAAATTCATACATACAGAGAGAAGTCCCTACACTTGGCAAAAAGCAGATTTGAGAGGCTAGCAAGAAAGGGAATGGGAGCTATTGCTTAATGGGTGCAGAGATTCCTTTGAGGTGATATAAAAATTATGGAAATAGATAGATGCTAGTAGAAAATTCTGGTACTAGAGAAGACTCTTGAGAGTCCCTTTGACTGCAAGGAGATCAAGCTAGTCACTCCTAAAAGTCAACCCTGAATATTCATTGGAAGGACTGATACTGAAGCTCAAGTTCCAGTACTTTGGTCACCTGATGTGAAGAGCTGGCTCATTGGAAAAGACCCTGATGCTGGGAAATATTGAAGGCAAAAGGAGAAAGGGGAAGCAGTGGGTGAGATGGTTTGAGAGCATCCCTGACTCAGTGTATGTGAATCTGAGAAAACTCCAAGAGATAGTGAAGGACAGGGAAGCCTGGTGTGCTGCAGTCCATGGGATCACAAAGAGTTGGACACAAATTAGTGACTGAACAACAACAAGTAACAAACTTGTAGTCTTTTCTTTTTTTGGTATATACACACTATTTCATTTTGTTTCATTTTGGTGATAACATCTAAATTTAGAATTTCTGGGTTACAGGTGTGCATCTATTTAGCTACAGTAGATTCTGCCCAAAAGTTTTCCAAAGTGGTTGTACCAATTTATACTCTCATCAGTAGTATATGAGATTACTGCATATCTATACCAAGTCAACACTTGATATTTTTTCTTTTTGGTGGATTTTAGCTAATCTTTTGTATATCTGGAGAAGGGAATGGCAAACCACATCAGCATTCTTGCCCTGAGAACCCCATGAACAGTATGAAAAGACAAAAAGATGTGACACTGAAAGATGAACTTCCCAGGTCAGTAGGTGCCCAATATGCTACTAGAGAAGAGCAGAGAAGTAGCTCCAAGAGGAATGAAGAGACTGAGTCAAAGTAGAAACAACACCTAGTTGTGGATATATCTGGTGGTGAAAGTAAAGTCCAATGCAGTAAAGAGCAATATTGCATAGGAACCTGGAATGTTAGGTCCATGAATTAAGGGAAATTGAAATACTCAAACAGGAGATGGCAAGAGTGAGTATCAACATTTTAGGAATCAGTGAACTAAAATGGACCAGAATGGGTGAATTTAGTTCAGATGACCATTATATCGACTACTGTGGGAAAGAAATGGAGTAGCCCTCATAGTCTGAAATGCAGTATTTGGGTGCAATCTCAAAAACAACAGAATGAGCTCTGTTCAGTTCCAAGGCAAACCGTTCAATATCACATTAATCCAAGTCTATGCCCCAACCACTAACACCAAAGAAACTGAAGTTGAGTAGTTCTATGATGACCTACAAGTCCTTCTGAACTAACACCAAAAAGATGTCCCTTTTATCATAGGGGGCTGGAATGCAAAAGAAGGAAGTCAAAAGACCCCTGGAGTAACAGGCAAGTTTGGTCTTGGAGTACAAAATGAAGCAGGGCAAAGGCTGATAGAGTTCTGCCAAGAGAACGCACTGGTCATAGCAAACACCTTCTTCCAACAACACAAGAAACAGCTCTACACATGGACATCACCAGTAGGTCAATACCTAAATCAGATTGATTATACTCTTTGCAGCCAAAGATGGAGAGCTTTATACAGTCAGCAAAAACAAGACTGGGAGCTGGTTGTGGCTCAAATCATGAACTCCTTATTGCAAAATTTAGACTTAAATTGAAGAAAGTACAGAAAACCACTAGGCCATTAAGGTATGACCTAAATCAAATCCCTTATGATTATATAGTGGAAGTGACAAGTAGATTCAAGGGATTAGATTTGATAGAGTGTGAGTGCCTACAGAACCATGGGTAAAGGTTCATAACATTTTACAGGAGGCTGTGATCAAAACCATCCCGAAGAAAAAACAAATGTAAAAAGGCAAAATGGTTGTCTGAGGAGGCCTTACAAACAGCTGAGAGAAGAACAGAAAGTGAAAGTGAAGTCACTCAGTCGTGTCCTACTCTTTGCGACCCATGGACTGTAGCCCACCAAGCTCCTCTGTCCATGGGATTCTCCATGCAAGAATTCTGGAATGGGTTGCCATTTCCTTCTCCAGGGGATCTTCCCGACCCAGGGATCGAACCCAGGTCTCCCACATTGCAGGCAGACACTTTAACCTCTGCGCCACCAGGGAAGCCCTTAAATACAAGAATACAGTCTCTCAGAAAACCTCCTATAGAGACACAGCCAAGTACTAACATCAAAGATTTCAAGGGAGGAAAGGAAGCCAGGTTGAAAGAAGAAGGGGGAGGAGGCGGGAGAGGTGGGGCGAAAGGGGTGGCCTTACAGACATCTCCTGCCACCTACAGATACCCAGGTGTTATGGGACTTTTCCCTGGGCCTCTAGAGAAGGGAGGACTGGAACTCAGCCCTACCAGAAATCAGAACCAGAATTTGAGTTCTCTGCCAAGAGGAGGTGATCAGCCTCCAAGCCTCAGCTCAGGCTGAGGGCCCTTCGACCAGATTCCTGCATCCAGGACCGGGGGACTAGAAAAACGGGGAAGGATAGGAAGGGTTAAGGAGAGAAAAGAGAGAGGGAAGGGGAGAGAGGTCAATAAGTGAAAGGCAAAGGAGAAAAGGAAAGATATACCCATTTGAATGCAGAGTTCCAAAGAATAGCAAGGAGAGATAAGAAAACCTTATTCAGTGATCAATGCAAAAAATAGAGGAAAACAATAGAATGGGAAAGACTAGAGATCTCTTCAAGAAAATCAGAAATACCAAGGGAATATTTCATGCAAAGATGGGCACAATAAAGGACAGAAATGGTATGGACCTAACAGAAGCAGAAGATATTAAGAAGAGGTGGCAAAAATACACAGAACTGT
>NW_011495071.1:2068610-2077097 GCF_000754665.1 Bison bison bison
GTGGCAAAAATACACAGAACTGTACAAAAAAGATCTTCATGATCCAGATAATCATGATGTGCGATCACTCACCTAGAGCCAGACATCCTGGAATGTGAAGTCAAGTGGGCCTTAGGAAGCATCACTATGAACTAAGCTAGTGGAAGTGATGGAATTCCAGCTGAGCTATTTCAAATCCTAAAAGATGATGCTGTATTCAAGGATGCCAGCAAATTTGGAAAACTCAGCAGTGGCCACAGGACCGGGAAGGATCAGTTTTCATTCCAACTCCAAAGAAGGGCAATGCCAAAGAAGGTTCAAACTACCGCACAATTGCACTCATCTCACACGCTAGTAAAGTAATGCTCAAAATCCTCCAAGCTAGGCTTCAACAGTATGTGAACTGAGAACTTCCAGATGTTCAGGCTGGATTTAAAAAAAGCAGAGGAACCAGAAATCAAATTGCAAACATTCTTTGGATCATAGAAAAACCAAGAGAATTCCAGAAAAACATCTACTTCTGCTTCATTGACTACACCAAATCCTTTTACTGTGTGGGTCACAACAAACTGTGGGAAATTCTTAAAGAGATGGGAATACCAGACCACCTTACCTACCTCCTGAGAAACCCGTACGCAGGTCAAGAAGCAACAGTTAGAGCCAGACATGGAACAATGGACTGGTTCAAAATTGGGAAAGGAGTATGTCAAGGCTGTTTATTGTCACCCTGCTTATATAACTTCTATGCAGAGTACAGCATGTGAAATAGCAGGCTGGATGAAGCACAAGCTGGAATCAAGATTGCCAGGAGAAATATCAATAACCTCAGATACACAGATGACACCACCCCATGGCAGAAAGCGAAGAGGAACTAAAGAGTCTCTTGATGAAAGTGAAAGAGGAGAGTGAAAGAGCTGGTTTACAACCCAACACTCAAAAAACGAAGATCTGGTCCCATCACTTCATGGCAAATAGATGTGGAAACAATGGAAACAGTGAGACTTTATTTTCCTGGGCTCCAGAATCACTGCAGATAGTGACTGCAGCCATGAAATTAAAAGACACTTGATACTTGGAAGAAAAGCTATGACAAACTTAATGTTTTGAAAAGCATGCTTATTACTTTGTCGACAAATGTCCATATAGTCAGAGCTATGGTTTTTCCAGTAGTCATGTATGGATGTGAGAGTTGGACCATAAAGAAGGCTGAGCTGTGAAGAATTGATGATTTTGAACTGTAGTGTTGGAGAAGACTCTTGAGAGTCCTTTCGACTGCAAGGAGATCCAACCAGTCCATCCTAAAGGAGATCAGTCCTGGATGTTCATTGGAGGGACTGATATTAAGGCTGAAGCTCCAATCCTTTGGCCACCTGATGAGAAGAGCAGACTCATTAGGAAAGACCCTGATGCTGGGAAAGTTGATTGAAGGCATGAGGAGAAGGGGATGACAGAGGATGAGATGATTGGGTGGCATCACCGACTCAATGGACATGAGTTTGTGCAAGCTCTGGGAGATGGTTAAGGACAGGGAAGCCTGGCAAGCTACAATCCATGGGGTCACAAAAAGTTGGACATTACTGTGTGACTGAACAACAATAATCTTGTATATATCATGATATGTTATTGTGATCTTAATTTGTGTATTTCTGTGCATTCTAAATGGTTGAGCGCTTTTTCATATTGAATATTCTCTTTTGCGCGATGAACATTTAAGGTTTTACTCATTGGAGAAGAAGGTTGTCTTTTCCTTTCTTCCTTCTTGCCTTCTTTTCTTCCCTTCCTCCCTCTCATCCTTCCTTTTTCATTCTTCCACTCATTCTCACACTCTTTCTTGACATCATTTAAATATTCTATAAAAGGATTTTTTATGTGTGTACATATATGTGATCAGATCAGATCAGATCAGTTGCTCAGTCCTGTCCGACTCTTTGCGACCCCATGAATCGCAGCACGCCAGGCCTCACTGTCCATCACCAACTCCCAGAGTTCACTCAGACTCACGTCCATCGAGTCAGTGATGCCATCCAGCCATCTCATCCTCTGTCTTCCCCTTCTCCTCCTGCCCCCAATCCCTCCCAGCATCAGAGTCTTTTCCAATGAGTCAACTCTTCACATGAGGTGGCCAAAGTACTGGAGTTTCAGCTTTAGCATCATTCCCTCCAAAGAAATCTCAGGGCTGATCTCCTTCAGAATGGACTGGTTGGATCTCCTTGCAGTCCAAGGGACTCTCAAGAGTCTTCTCCAACATCACAGTTCAAAAGCATCAATTCTTCACAGCTCAGCCTTCTTCACAGTCCAACTCTCACATCCATACATGACCACAGGAAAAACCATAACCTTGACTAAACGGACCTTTGTTGGCAAAGTAATGTCTCTGCTTTTCAATATGCTATCTAGGTTGGTCATAACTTTCCTTCCAAGGAGTAAGCATCTTTTAATTTCATGGCTGCAGCCACCATCTCCAGTGATTTCGGAGCCCAGAAAAATAAAGTCTGACACTGTTTCCACTGTTTCCCCATCTATTTCCCATGAAGTGGTGGGACCGGATGCCATGATCTTCGTTTTCTGAATGTTGAGCTTTAAGCCAACTTTTCCACTCTCCATTTTCACTTTCATCAAGAGGCTTTTGAGTTCCTCTTCACTTACTGCCATAAGGGTGGTGTCATCTGCATATCTGAGGTTATTGATATTTCTCCCAGCAATCTTGATTCCAGTTTGTGTTTCTTCATATATGTGAAGGAGTACTTAATAAAATACTGTTTATTACTCTCTTCCTTTATGGTTAGTTCTTTTTTTATCTCTTAAGAAATTCTTTCCTGCATCAGGATCATGAAGATAGCTTTCTATGTTAAATTTATCATTTTTACATCTCACATTTGTCTATTATCCCTCTTAGATTTGTTTTTGTGTTTAGTGTGAGATGGAAGTCAAGATTAACCTCTCTATACACATATTCAATTGATCTAACACCATTAATTAAAAAGATCATCTTTTATACTCTGCAAAACAATGCACTTTGCCATAAATCAGAGAACAATATTTGTAGGTTTGTTTCTAAACCCTTCATCAATCCCATTGACCTATTTGGTTATCCTTGCACCAACAACATATTACTTCAATTACTTTTCTGTACATTAATCGTAAGTCTTATATCCATTTTTATTTTCCTTCAGCTGTGATGGCCAAGATCATCTTAGCTATTCTTGTCTTTGAATTTCAGTGTAAATTTAAAAATCAGCTTGTCACTTTTCACATACAAAATATCACTGGCATTTTGATTTGATTTGCATTTATCTTCAGTTAATTTAAGGAAAATTGACAAAGTTATAGTATCGAATCTTTCAATACGAAAGCATTGCTCTGTTTACTTAGTTGTTTTTTTTTTTTTCTCTTAACGATGTTTTGTAGTTTTCTTTAGATTTATTTGATTCCGCTTATTTCTAGTTATTTGATAGTTTTAATATTATTGTAGTGTCATCTTCCTTTTTTGCATCTCATTTTTGTATTTATTTAGTAGAAATATAGTTGATATGCAGTATTAGTGTCAGGCATACCACATTGATATCTTATTGTGGCATCTTTCTTGAGTTTCATTTCCTTATCACCTTCTCCTCGTATGTGGAAATGCTAAGATTTTGCTAAAATTACTTATTGATTCTAATAATTTATTTATATATACCTTTAGATATTCTACATAGCAATTTTTTATGTCATTTGCAAACAATGACTTTTTTTTTTCTTTTCAACTTGCATACTTTTATTTCTTTCATGGTCTTCTTGCCCTGCCTAGTATACCCAATACAATGCTGAATAGAAACAATCATAGCAGACATTCTTGTTCCATTACTCTCCCTGGAGCAGGAGATTTCAATATTTCACCAGTGAGAAACATTTTAGAAGCTACCTTTTACCAAGAAAGGAAGTTCCTTTCTATTCTAATTTCTTATGAGTTTTTCAATATGTATAATGAACAGTTTTGAAATTAGTCAAGTATTTTTTCAGCATCTATTGTGATTATCATGTTTTTTTCTCCTTTATTATATAAATATGATGAATTATTTACATTGATTGACTTTCTAATGTTAAACAGTTCTTAAGTTCCTGGGCCAAGGTCCACAAGGCCATGACATATTATTCTTTTCATATATCACTAAACTAAACGTTTTCATATTTTATTTATTAGAGTTGCTTCTGTTTTTACAAGGGAGATTAATCTGTAATTTTCCTTTTTTGTAATATCCTTGTCAAGTTTTGTTATCAAGGTTATGCTGACCTCATAAAAATCAGTTGAGAAGTCTCTCTTCTATTTTTTGAAAGAGCTAGTTATACAGGCACGGTTTTTTTTTTTCTAAAATTTTGAAAAAAGCTACTTGTGAAGTCATTTGGAACTAAAGTTTTGTGTGGGAAGATGTAAAGTAAGGATTAATTTCTTTAATAGTATGGAACTGTTAAGATTTTCTGTATCTCTTTATGCTGGTATTGGTAAACACATTTTTTTTCTAAGAATTTTTTCCATTTCATCTAAATTTTCAAATTTATTGGCTTAAGGTCAGTCATAATATTATCTTGTTGATGCTTTTGAATGGTGGGGCTGTAGAAGACTTTTCACTTTTCACTTTCCTGCATTGGAGAAGGAAATGGCAACCCACTCCAGTGTTCTTGCCTGGAGAATCCCATGGACAGAGAAGCCTGGTAGGCTGCAGTCCATGGGGTCGTGAAGAGTTGGACATGACTAAACGACTTCACTTTCACTTTTCACTTTCCTGCATTGGAGAAGGAAATGGCAACCCACTCCAGTGCTCTTGCCTAGAGAATCCCAGGGATCGGGGAGCCTGGTGGGCTGCCGTCTATGGGGTCACACAGAATCGGACATGACTGAAGTGACTTAGCAGCAGTAGCAGCAGAAGACTCTTGAGAGTCTCTGGGACTGCAAGGAGATCAAACCAGTCAATCCTAAAGAAAATCAGTCCTGAATATTCATTGGAAGGACTAGAGCTGAAGCTGAAGCTCCAATACTTTGGCCACCTGATACAAAGCCAACTCATTGGAAAAGACTCTGTTGCTGGGAAAGATTGAAGGCAGGAGAAGAAGGGGGCAACAGAGGATGAGATGGTTACATGGCATCACTGACTCAATGGACAAGAGTCAGAGCAAACTCTGGGAGATAGTGAAAGACAGGGAAGCTGGTGTGCTTCAGTCCATGGAGTTGCAAAGAGTCGGACATGACTTACAGATTAAACAACAACAAGTTATTGTACTATCTTTAGGGCTTGTAGTAATGCCTCCTTTTTTATTCCTGAATAGGCTTTTTTCCCCCTTAACTGCTTTTTCCTAATCAGTCTTGCTAGAACTTTATCAATTTTATTAGAATTTTCAATGGTCCAAACTTTGGCTTTGTTGATTTTTTATTGTACATTTATTTCCTATTAATCGATTTATGCTCTTTACTTTTTTCTTCCTTTAACTTTATTTTGTATTAATTATTGTTCTTTTTGTACTTTTTGGAAGTGATAGATAATGGCTTTAAGTCTTTCTTTTCTAATATATTCACTTGAAACTATAAATTTGTCTCTTTAGAATTTTGACCCTACATATTCTGGATGCCTTGAATTCTCTTATACTTACAAGTGACCATTCTGAAACTTTATTCAGCTTTTATGCTTCTTACTGGGCATGTTAGTCTGACACATAATGCTCTATCATAACTGGAGCATCAATATTTATATCAATATATGGATTTTTAAAAATTGTAAACATGATGAGAAAACATAGAAATATTTAGGTGATGGGTACCACCACACAAGTTTAAACTTATTGGACTTTATTCTACAAAGTCCAACCACTAGAAACTTTTTATCAAGAGGATCAAAGCTGCACTTTAGGTATTAACTGCATATATTACTAAGATTTATTGAATAATTATTATTTTGGGGGGCAAGGCAGCAAAGTGGTTAGGTATGACTGTGGAATCAAACTGCCTAGGTTTGAACATGAGCTCTGATACTTATTAGCTATGTGGCCTTAGACAAATTACTTGATTTTTCTGAGCTTCCTCATTTGTAAAATAAGGATACTAATATTTATCTCATAAATTTATTGTAGGACATTTAATGAGACAATGTCTACTACTCTAGGACAATGTCTAAAACACAGTATAATAGCTAACATGTAATGATTTCTTGAGTAATACTAATAATATTTTGGAGATAGTAAAATTCAGGATTCAGGGAGCTAAAGTAATTTGGCCAAGATTACAAAACTTAGAAATGACAGCACTAGGATTTGAATACAGGTCTCAGTTCAGTTCAGTTGCTCAGTCGTGTCCGACTATTTGAGACTCCATGAATCGCAGCATGCTAGGCCTCCCTGTCCATCACCAACTCCCAGAGTTCAATCAGACTCACGTCCATCGAGTCAGTGATGCCATCCAACCATCTCATCCTCTGTCATCCCCTTCTCCTCTTGCCCCTAATCCCTCCCAGCATCAGAGTCTTTTCCAATGAGTCAACTCTTCACATGAGGTGGCCAAAGTACTGGAGTTTCAGCTTTAGCATCATTCCTTCCAAAGAAATCCCAGGTCTAGATGTCTCCAAATCTGGGAGCTTAATATAAATGAAGGTCAGATGAGTTGGCAGAAGAGGAAGCATAACAAAGGAACTTCTGCAATACTCCAAGAATAAAGCCATGGGGCCTAAATTTAAGTGGTGACATTGAAAAAGGGAAAGAAAGAAGATCTGAGAGGCATGTCAAAGGAACCACAGGACTTGGTGACTAATTAGATATGGGATGGGAGTGTGGGGTGAGAGAGTAAGGAATCAGAGCTGAGTCATGGCTCTAAGCCTGAGCGACTAGAAAGTTGATGATTCGAGAGACAGAAATAGGAGAGCCTAGAGGAGGAGAGAGTTTGGGAGGGGAGGTGTTAGTCTCAGTTTTGGACATATAGCAAGGGAGTCATCAGTTGCAGATGCAGAATTGGAGTCTCAAGAGCGGTTGAGTTGTAGAACTCATCCCTGGAGAGGAAGCAGTTAAAGCTTTAACAGTAGACATGATCCCTAAGTGAGAGAATGAAGAAAAAGGAACAGAGCCCCAAGGATTGAACCTTGGGACAGAGCCAATGTTTATTTATGGATGTTCTAGAAGTGAATAAATAGACATGTAGATAAGGGAACTGGTGGATACAATCTACTCAGACTTTCAATAAGCCTTTGGCAAGATTCCATTTCAAAGACTAAAAGAAATCAGGGCATGTTGGGTACGTGAGGAAAATGGTTTTGTTGGAAGCAAGGAATGGGTTCAGAAACAGAAAATAAAGGGTCAGGATAAATGGGTGGTCAATTCTCCAGGGAGACAATCACAAAAGATCATGCTAGGTCTTTACAAATGATCTTGGTAAAAGAATGTCCAATAAAAATTCTACATTTGCAGTTGACATTAAATTATTCCCATAAGTAAAGTATCAAGTTGAAGTGATTAGACTTGGGGGAGACCTTAGGAATGTGTGGATGGCAAAACACGACAACTCTGCTGGCAACTCAGTCCCTTCTATTTCCCTCTCCCCTTAGCTTAGCTACAATATCAGTCCTAGCTTTCAGGCAAACCCCTCTATAATCCGAGGGCCTTTAAAAAAAACCAGCCCAACCTTCTAGGCCTTAGCATCAGGTCTTCCCACTTTTTGAGACCGAGTGGCTACCCTGGGCCCCAGCTTTGGCACCTACATCAATACAGTCCACCAATTGTTTGTTAAGTATTGCTGTGAGTTAGGTGCCATGTTGACTCCTAGCATAGTCTCAGTCCCCAAGGGGCTCACAGTTTAAAGTCCCTGCCATTATTACCTTACAGAACCATTACTTATAAGGCTGGGGAGCAACCTTACTTTTCCTAGATGTTGTAGAGATAGTAGTGCTAACATATGATCTTCTACAGTTTCCAAGCTACTCTTAAAGATGAGTTTTAGCCAAATGATGTGCTTTAGCCAATAGTCTATGAGCTAATAGACAATGAGATTATGCCAACTAACACACTATCCCTCCCCAGGAGCTGGTGTCCTGGCTCAAAAAGTCCAGTTGGTTGACTGGACCAGACCAGATATTGAAGACAATGCTACCTACATCGTCTTTAAATTACACCTGACCCAGAGAAGGCGATGGCACCCCACTCCAGTACTCTTGCCTGGAAAATCCCACTGATGGAGGAGCCTGGTAGGCTGCAGTCCATGGGGTCGCTAAGAGTCAGACATGACTGAGAAACTTCACTTTCACTTTTCACTTTCATGCATTGGAGAAGGAAATAGCAACCCACTCCAGTGTTCTTGCCTGAGAATCCCAGGGATGGGGGAGCCTGGTGGGCTGCCATCTATGGAGTCGCACAGAGTCAGACATGCTGCGACTTAGCAGCAGCAGCAAGAGTCACTCAGATCAGATCAGATCAGTTGCTCAGTCATGTCCGACTCTTTGCGACCCCATGAATCGCAGCATGCCAGGCTTCCCTGTCCATCACCAACTCCTGGAG
>NW_011495071.1:2077530-2081315 GCF_000754665.1 Bison bison bison
ATGGCTGCAGTCACCATCTCCAGTGATTTCGGAGCCCAGAAAAATAAAGTCTGACACTGTTTCCACTGTTTCCCCATCAATTTCCCATGAAGTGATGGGACCAGATGCCATGATCTTCATTTTCTGAATGTTGAGCTTTAAGCCAACTTTTTCACTCTCCACTTTCACTTTCATCAAGAGGCTTTTGAGTTCCTCTTCACTTTCTGCCATAAGGGTGGTGTCATCCGCATATCTGAGGTTATTGATATTTCTCCCGGCAATCTTGATTCCAGCTTGTATTTCTTCCAGTCCAGCGTTTCTCAAGATGTACTCTGCATATAAGTTAAATAAACAGGGTGACAATATACAGCCTTGACGAACTCCTTTTCCTATTTGGAACCAGTCTGTTGTTCCATGTCCAGTTCTAACTGTTGCTTCCTGACCTGCATACAAATTTCTCAAGAGGCAGATCAGGTGGTCTGGTATTCCCATCTCTTTCAGAATTTTCCACAGTTTATTGTGATCCACACAGTCAAAGGCTTTGGCATAGTCAATAAAGCAGAAATATATGTTTTTCTGGAACTCTTTTGCTTTTTCCATGATCCAGCAGATGTTGGCAATTTGATCTCTGGTTCCTCTGCCTTTTCTAAAAACAGCTTGAACATCAGGAAGTTCACGGTTCACATATTGCTGAAGCCTGGCTTGGAGAATTTTGAGCATTACTTTACTAGCGTGTGAGATGAGTGCAATTGTGCGGTAGTTTGAGCATTCTTTGGCATTGCCTTTCTTTAGGGTTGGAATGAAAACTGACCCTTTCCAGTCCTGTGGCCACTGCTGAGTTTTCCAAATTTGCTGGCATATTGAGTGCAGCACTTTCACAGCATCATCTTTCAGGATTTGGAATAGCTCAACTGGAATTCCATCACCTCCACTAGCTTTGTTCGTAGTGATGCTTCTTTTACTCAGGACTCACTCTAAATCTATGGGACTTGTTTCCTACTGCATGATCCTTTAAACTGGATCCTAAGTTCCTCTGGGTATCATTGGCATTAGAACTTTCTGCAGTGCAGGAGAAAGCCTCTATCTGCACTAACCAATCCAGGAGCCACTAGCCACAGTGGCTGGGCATCCCAGGTGGCGCTGGTGGTAAAGAATCTGCCTGCCAGTAAAGGAAACTCAAGACATGTTTTGATCCCTGGACCAGTAAGATCCCTTGGAGTAGGAAATGGCAATCTGCTCCAGTATTCTTGCCATGGAACATGCCGTGGACAGAGGAGCCTGTGGGGCTACAGCCCCTGGAGTCACAAAGAGTCAGAAACACCTGAGCAACTGAACACACACACACACCCACAGTGGTTATTGAGAACTTGAAAAGTGACTAGTGAAAAATGAACAGGACGTTCAATTGTATTTCTTTTTAATTAACTTATTTAGATAGTTACATGAAGCCACCATTTGGATGATATGGGAAAGCATCCTAAGAGCACTGCCCACTGTTACTAAAGGTTCCAAGTAAAACTAACTTGTGAGCTGCTGCTGCTGCTGCTAAGTCGCTTCAGTCGTGTCCAACTCTGTGAGAGAGTTTTATAAAAAAGTGACTGGTCTTTTTAGTATGAACAATGTTTAAGAATAAAAACTTCAAAACATTTAAATAAATTGAATGATTTGGAGCCCAATCCAAGAAAGAAACTTGGATTCCGCAAAGATTAGTTCTGAGCTCCTTGTTTGCTTGTTATGGACCAAAAGATTTATAAAATATTGGTATCTGATATCATACCCAGCATTAGTCTTTCTTTAAACTTAACTTTCCTTAAACTTACATTCTTTAAGAATTGAGTTTTTTTTTTTTTTCTCCTTTGGGGGAAAAAATATAGAAGTGGAGATTTATGGAAAGGATGTTCAGAAGGAGGAGGACAAAGCTTCCACTGGAGGAAAAACTAGCAGAATTCAAGATTTCTCTAAGTATAAAGAAGACATGACCAAAATCCATATAGTAAAGAACAATCTCAACCAAAGTTGCCAATTTTTTTTTTCTTTATCAAACTTTTACCAAAGATAAGAGATGAAAGGAGACTAAAACTGTGATATGTGATTTCTGGGTTGGAAGCAAACTTAGTGATTAAGGATCATCTAATTGCTGGAGCTAGAGACCAATTAAGGATCATTTAATTTTTGGAGACAGAGACCCATTCAAGCTATTAATAGCTTAAGGAAAGGAACTTCATATAAAGACACCAGAGTCAATTTCACTGATATACAGGAAACAAGGCTTGTCCAGAATTCAAGGGACCTAAAACTGGAATCTCAGGTGTTAAATTTTTTCTGTCCCTCAGCAACATGACCTCTTTCCCCTCTTTGCTCCTCCCAGTTCTGTCCTCTGCTTTCATACTTTTTCTCTTCCCGTAACCCAGACTTCCAGCCATGACTTTAGTTTTCTGACCTCCCCCACAACTGCATACCTCTCTCTTCATAGTCCCCTGTCGTCCAGTTAATGTCTCAGTATCCAAGTCTCAGATTTCCGGAAGAGAATCTGATTCTGTTTAGCTGGATGGCCGTGTTTACGTGTTGCCATCAGCTGTGGTTGTGGTAAGCAGAGGCAAAGCACATGGTGTACTCCAAGAGCTGGAGACAGGTTGGTTCTCTAAGAAGGATGAAGAGTGAGCAGGCGGTGACTGCTTTCAGCGATTTGCCCAAGGTCTCAATTCCTATAGTTTTTCCCATACCACACCCTTTGATACCTGAGTAATAATCACAATACACTTAGTGAGTATTTATTTACCACCTGACACACATTGAGCTGAGTGTTTTCGGTTTTACAAATGTCACCACGTATAAGAGTCTCGTGTGTTTTAGGACTTGGGTGGGTTTTGTTTTTGTCTTGTTTTGTTGTCACTGCACAGCATGTGGGATCTTAGCTTCCTGACTAGGGATCGAACCCACACCCCCTGCAGTGTAAGTGCAGAGTCTTAACCACTGGGCCACCAGGGAAGTCCCCAAGAGTTAGGTATTTTTGTTCTTTCCTTTCTGTTTGTAAGAAAACTCATGCTCAATGAAGTTTATTAGACTAAAGTAAAATATTTAGCATGTGAGAGTGCCAGGTTTGAATGCTAATATTTCCAAATCTAAAGTCCATAACTTCCATGCTAGCCTGCTGTTCACTTCACATAATGGGTAACAGTTAATAGAATTTGTCAAAAGATGATAAAGGAAGAAAATATAAATATATTAGGATAACTTTTGAATTACAGAACAGCTAATAGATTAGAACTACCAAGGGGACCCGCATATCTGTAAACACCACAAGATCAAAGACCTAGTCCACCATGCTACCACTGATTTCTAGTTTCCAGCAAAGCAAAAGCACACAATAAGCATGCAAAATTTTTTTGAGAGGGAGGGGAAAAAAAAATAAGAAGACAGGCACCAGGGAAGATAACTCTTTCTTCTCACAACGTATCTAAACCTTAAGGTGTCTGTAATCAATAGATAGGTTTCTGGACCAGACACAACCAAGCTGGAAAGCTTGTTTCTATTTAAGGGAAAACTCAAAGTATGATTGGGAAACACAAAAATAAGGGACAATTGTCAAAACCATAAAAAACTGTGGAAGTGCAGGGATTGAGGTGTACACCAGGTATTAAGGAAGCCTTAAGGATGCTTACTCCTTGGAAGGAAAGTTATGACCAACCTAGATAGCATATTGAAAAGCAGAGACATTACTTTGCCAACAAAGGTCCATCTAGTCAAGGCTATGGTTTTTCCAGTGGTCATGTATGGATGTGAGTTGGACTGTGAAGAAGGCTGAG
>NW_011495071.1:2081415-2082632 GCF_000754665.1 Bison bison bison
TGAGAGTCCCTTGGACTGCAAGGAGATCCAACCAGTCCATTCTAAAGGAGATCAGTCCTGGGATTTCTTTGGAAAGAATGATGCTAAAGCTGAAACTCCAGTACTTTGGCCACCTCATGTGAAGAGTTGACTCACTGGAAAAGACTCTGATGCTGGGAGGGATTGGGGGCAGGAGAAGAAGGGGACGACAGAGGATGAGATGGCTGGATGGCATCACCGACTGGATGCACGTGAGTTTGAGTGAACTCTGGGAGTTGGTGATGGACAGGGAAGCCTGGCGTGCTGAGATTCATGGTTTTGCAAAGAGTTGGACATGACTGGGTGACTGAACTGAACTGAACTGAAGAGTTTTCTAGTAGGACTCATTCAGCCAGTGGCGATGGGCTTGGCATTGCAGAGACGGGGGACAGCATGAGCAAAGACATAGGTTTAAACAGCAGTGTAACCGTGTAAACTGGGGGAGGGGTGGCCAAAAGCAGTTCCCTGTTACTGAGGATGCAGATTGGAGGGGGCTGCAGTGGGAGGTGAGAGTGGAGGAATTGGCCGAGGCAGATCATGAAGGCCTTTTCTGCCATGTTAAGCAGCTTGGACTTTATCCAAGTGATTAAAGCAGGAGAAGAACAGGGTCAGATTCATGTTTTAAAAATAGATCTTCCTGCTCTGAAGAGGACTGATTTGAGAAGGAAGGCCCAGGGGCACAGAGACCTATTGGGAATCCAGGCAGGAAATGACAAGGGCTTGAATTGGAGCAGAAGTTCTGGGGAGAACGGAGGGAGGAACTTCAAGAAATACTCAGTAGGTTAAATTGGCAGCACTGGTAATTGATAGCAATTAGAGGCAAAGGAAAGGCGGTGGTGAGGATTCCCGACATTCTAACTCGGAGCCGTGTAGCTGGAGGAGTCAGTCACCAAGATGGGGAAATGAGGCGAGGCGGGCTGATGGGGGGAAATGCTGAGTCCATATTTGGTACATCAAGGAGCTGATGAGGCTGGCTGGAGAAGATGTCTGGAGGAAAGTTCATGGCAGAGGCTGGGCTTGAAGATACAGATTTGGGAGACACCTGTTAGACCCTGAGCAGTCAAGGTCATCGCTGGAGAGTATATCAAATCAAGTCAGAAGGGAAAAGGGCCAAGAACTGAACTCCAGGGAAGACCAGCCTCTCAAGGAAGGTTGAGGAAAAGGAGAAAAAGGAGACAAAGACAGAAGAAAAAAAATAA
>NW_011495071.1:2082732-2122261 GCF_000754665.1 Bison bison bison
AAAAAAAAAAAAAAAAAAAAAAAAAAAAAACAGAATATGAGGCTAACAATAAAAGGAGTGGAGTAGAGAATTTTGCATAAAGCAGGAGAGACCATGGGTCAAATACAGAAGAAAGATCCAATGAGGTCAGAAGCAAGCTTTATTCTTTGGATTTGGCACTTAGCAAGTCATTGGTACGGAGAAGGCAATGGCACCCCACTCCAGTACTTTTGTCTGGAAAATCCCATGGTCGGAGGAGCCTGGTAGGCTGCAGTCCATGGGGTCGCTAAGAGTCGGGCATGACTGAGCGACTTCACTTTCACTTTTCACTTTCATGCATTGGAGAAGGAAATGGCAACCCACTCCAGTGTTCTTGCCTGGAGAATTCCAGGAATGGGGGAGCCTGGTGGGCTGCCGTCTATGGGGTCGCACAGAGTCGGACATGACTGAAGCGACTTAGCAGCAAGTCATTGGTACGGCTTCCCAGGTAGCACTAGTGGTAAGGAACCTGCTTGCCAATGCAGCAGATGCCACCGACAAGGGTTCGATCCCTGGGTCAGGACGATCCCCTGGAGGAGGGCATGGCAACCTACTCCAGTATTTCTGCCTGGAGATTCCCATGGACAGAGGAGCCCGGTGGGCTACAGTCCAGGGCCTGCAAATATGCAAGTCATTGGTCATCATGTGGAGAACTAGTATCCATGAATCTGTGGGGGAGGGGGAGGTAGGCCCGTTCAATGCATGAAGGAGGTAGTGGAGTTCTGCAGAGTGAAGGGAAGACCGTCATCACCCATGTCAACATTCGCAGCTACGATGTCCAGGTCACCAAGCGGAAACCAAGTGCAAAGTGCTTAGGTATGAATGGCAAATAGACAGTGAATCCCCTACGCGTGAACCTTTAAGTTGTGAACTTTCTAAGATATGAAGGTACATTCACATGTCGAATCACAAAAGTGAGTTCACGTGTCTGGTGTACATGGTCCCTTGTGTGTATCCTTGTATAGTGCTTTTGTGTACTTTGCCATAGAGTACTGTTTAGAGTACAGTGGCACAATATCTTTATCTCAAGCCCAGGATGTCTAGAAGCAAGCATAAAAGCAGCGGTGGGACCTCCCAGCAGTCCAGTGGCTAAGACTTAGCCTTCCAATGCAGAGGATACCAGTTCAATCCCTGGCTGGGGACCTAAGATCCTACAGGCCTCGTGGCCAAAAAACCAGAACATAAAATAGAAGCAGTACTGCAACAAATTCAATAAAGAGTTTAAAAATGGTCCACATCAAAAAAAAAATCTTAAAAAAAAGTCCTAATCAATATAAAAGAGCAGCGATGAGAAGCATCTGCTGTTGCGCTCTGTGTGCATGCTTAATCATTCAGTCTTGTCCAACTCTTTTCAACCCTATGGACTGTAGCCCATCCAGCTTTTCTGTCCATGGGATTTTCCAGGCAAGAATACTGGATTGGGTTGACACTCCCTCCTTCAGGGAATCTCTCCAACCCAGGGATAGAACCCATCGACCCAATGTACAGTACTATTGTACTTTTAAAGGTACTATGATATAAGATTTAAAGTGTTTTCTTTATGTTTTGTGTTTTTTTAATGTATTTGTGTGAAAAGCTTTATAAACCTATTACAGTACACTGCTGCTGCTGCTAAGTCGCTTCAGTCATGTCCGACTCGGTGCGACCCCATAAATGGCAGCCCGCCAGGCTCCCCCATCCCTGGGATTCTCCAGGCAAGAACACTGGAGTGGGTTGCCATTTCCTCCTCCAATGCATGAAAGTGAAAAGTGAAAGTGAAGTCGCTCAGTCATGTCTGACTCTTAGCGACCTCATGGACTGCAGCCTACCAGGTTCCTCCGTCGATGGGATTTTCCAGGCAAGAGAACCGCCATTGCCTTCTCCCTACTATATAGCAAATTGTGTTAGTTGAATATCTAGACTAACTTTGTTGGATTTACGAACAATTGGACCTACAAGCACTTTCTCAGAAGAGAACTCATTCTTATGCAGGGGACTTACCGTTCAGGCACTAGTGGCTTTGCAAAGAACACTTTCTCTGTAGTAATGGAAACACACATCAGATGGCAAAGGGAAAAAGTTTGCTGGTGGTGGGGTCATAGAGGCTTAGTGAGCTGATTGGTAATTTGAAATAGAAAAACATGAGGAAAATAGAATAAAAGAAAGGAAAGTCAAGTCAAGCAGGACTTGTGTTTATCTGTTTGAATTTTTGCTTAACTTTTGAGTTGGCATAACCTGAACATCTTGGGAGACATAGAGGAAGGAGAAGTATTATAGGGAGGGTGATAACTGATGACACAAGAACCCAGAGGAGACTGGAGATGGAATCATGAGCATCACTCAGAAGATATAGCCTTGAAATTTGGAAGAACAGTTCTTCTTGGATAAGGTGAGAACTTGAGAATAAAGGCCATGTAGATATGGAAGAGAAGAACCAGACTTGGTGGTCTCTGTCTTCTTAGTAAAGGAGGTATGCGTGTGAGCTTTAAAAGACTTGAATTTGACCTAATGCCAGGGCCAGGAAAGCTGGGGGGCCAGGGGGATGTTAGGGAGCCATCAGGAGATGAGTAAAATTATTTATTAGGTCAGAGAAGGGACTCACTTAAAATTAGATTAGTGTTAGTAATAGAATCAAAGGCTACAGAAAAGTCCATTGAAACAAGAAAGTAAGACGTTATGATTAAGAGATTCACCAAGGGACTTAAAGTGGTTAAGATTTCACCTTCCAGTACAGAGGATGCAGGTTTGATCTCTGGTTGGGGAATTAAGATCCCACATGCCTCGTGGCCAAAAAACCAAAACATAAAGCAATGTTGTAACAAATTCAATAAAAGACTTTAAAAATGGTCTATATATTTAAAAAATCTTTTAAAAAAAGTGATTCATCAGAATCTCTACACAAAATTGGAGGTGCAGACAAAAAGAAAAAGCTTGCAAAATGCGCATTTATAAATAACATGAAGAACCTACAACTTTCCAGAGACAATCGACCCTCATTTCTCAGCCTACCATAAATTGTCCTGCTGCTGATTTTGGCCATTTGCAGGGAAGGGTATGAAAAACAGGGGAATCAATACATCTGCCCATCAAACAATATAGGTCTTGGCAGTTTTAGCCCCCACTGCCCCCTCACCAGTCAAGTCAATTCATCAAACATTACTGAACACCTTCCAAGTGTCAGGGCTGGGCTAAATGCTTTTAGAGACGGTGGGGAGGACACCACCAAGAGATGCTCTCCTTAGCTTCACAGGGCAGTTCAAGGAGTTGTCATCTAGAGGGGTCCCCAGGGCCCATTTCTATTATACCCACAGCCAGCCAATAAACACTAAACCTTCTCTGAACAGAAGTGGCAACTTGGAAGGGAGTTTTCTCCCCCTGAGATCTGCCTTATAGGACCAGTCCACCACGGTCCATCATTATTACTGGCTGCTTAAAATATCAGAAGTGGATGAACCAGCTAATAATAAGGAAACACCCATGGCAGGCAGAGAGATTGCCAAACACACATCACTGAGTACCACCCCCAAGGCGGTTATACTGAGGATGCTGGGCCCCACAGCCAGCCCTCTCTGGAAGCTGTCTGTGCCTGGCTTCCAAGTGCTCTTACCACACAAACCGTCTCTGTCACTGGTATTCCTTGTTCCCCAGAAGTTTCCATAATTACCTCAGGCAAGAGCCAATCAGATATAAAAGCTGATGCAAAAATACATGCAGATTTGTCAGAACTGATACCTAATTATCATGACAACTTATATTCAAGATACCTACTGGGGAGTGAATATTTCCATGCAAATTCCAAAGATGTGATTGCATCTTAGCCCCAGTTCTGCCTTCTCTGGCATCTCAAAATAACAGCTACAACTTATTCTGCCTTGTCTAAATCCTGCCTTTTCTTTAGAGCCTGTCTTCTCCATGAGGGCTCCAATGCCCCTCTAGTCCATTTCACACCAACTCTATCTGCCGACCTGCTATAACATGTGTGTGGCATGTTTAATTTTCTAAGCTAATAATAATTTTCTGACTCTTTAATGTCCCCAAATTTTAAAACTCTCTAAGTTTCTGATTGGAGAAACAATTTTCTTACCACCAACCTCCCCTACCAAACATTATGACTTAATGCTTCTCTGTGTCACTCAATCAGTTTTTTTTTTTAGTTATTCCAGATACTGGGAATGCAATGGTAAACCAGAAAATTCCTGCTGTCAGAGAGTTTACTGTGAGGGATAGGAAAGAAAATTGACCATTTTAAATAAAATGTAGTAGGTGCCACGATAGGAAAACACCAGTGAACACACCCTTAGTTTGTTCCATCAGCGGGTGGTGAGGTGGGGTCGGGGGACTTCATGTAAGAGGTGGTATCTAGGCTGAGTCCTAGAAGTAGAATAGGAATTATGCAAGTCAATATCTATAGTGTGGGCAGGAGGAGGGGATCCTATGGAAGGAAAATTTTTAGTTGGTCCAAAGTTGGTCCATTCTAGGAAATACATGTGGTTCTGTAAAAGTGAAAGGTAAGAAAAGGGATGATCAGACAAGTGTTTGAGGAGTTCACAGTCTTGTCCAAGACATGGGACAGTCCAGAACACAGGCAGTATGACACAGACAGGCAGGACAGGAGCATAGCCTTGTTTGGGAAATGGAGGGTTAGGAAAGACATCTCAGCTGAAGCATCAAGGGTGAGTAGAGTTTAACCAGGGAAGAGGGCAAGAAAGGGCATTCTGGGCAGAGGGAACAGAACATTCAAGATCTTAAGGATGCTGTGAGCTGCAGGATTGTAGCATAATCAGCACTTTCCTTTTTCTTCTGGTCCCTCTTGATGTATTCAAATTGTTGACCTGCCTCTAGCTCTGCTTAACCTCAGCTTCACAGCCAAGCCATAGTCAGTACTGTCCTGTTAGAGAGAGGAAGAGAAACCAGGAAAAAGGAGAGAATACAGACAGATTCTTTCCTGGAAGAGTGTTGGACCTTGGGGTCGAGGAGGAGGAGGGATCTGTGAAGGAGGTGGTGTCCAGCAACTACGGAATTTCATTCTCAGAAAGGGTCCTTATGTCAGTAAGAAACTTTCTCACTTGGTAAATTATAACCTAGGCATTAGCAGCAAAAACATTTCCTTAAACCTGACTTCAACAATATGAATTTCTTGAAGGAAGGGACTATGATGTTCAGTTCTGAATCCATTAGTGCTTGAAATAATACCTAGTATTATGGTATATGGGCAGCTAGTAAGTATTGAATGATGACCATTTGAGCTGCTTCCTACAATTATATTACTAAGTGTTCTACTACTAAGTGTTAGCTAGGATGTCTCTCATTCAAAAAAGCACCCCAGTATACCTATTTACCAACTACTGCTTGCCTCTTTCATTCTAACCAATCCCTCAGCAAGTGGCAGTGGATGCCAAATGGTCAGTCTTCTTTCTCATATGTTTACCCAACTCACTGGGGGCAGGTAGGGCACAGATAACGATCATTTATATGGCCTCACATTTTCACCTTCAAACAGTACCTGCCTTATTTATACCCCTTTTTGCTCTGGTAACTTGGGAGCTGTGTGCTTTAAATGTTTAAGGGTTACTTAAAAATTTTTTAACAAGCATGCTTAAGCATATTTAAAGATATCTAAGAAATTTAATATTTCCATTCTTCCCTAAACTAAACACGCCAAAGGCAGTAAAATTTCTACCTACCTACTGAATAGCTGCTGCTGCCAAGTCGCTGCAGTCGTGTCCGACTCCTAGCGACCCCATAGACGGCAGCCCACCAGGCTCCCCCGTCCCTGGGATTCTCCAGGCAAGAACACTGGAGTGGGTTGCCATTTCCTTCTCCAATGCATGAAAGTGAAAAGTGAAAGTGAAGTCGCTCAGTCATGTCCGACTCCTAGCGACCCCATGGACTGCAGCCTACCAGGCTCCTCTGTCCATGGGATTTTCCAGGCAAGAGTCCTGGAGTGGGGTGCCACTGCCTTCTCCGTACTGAATAGTATACTATGCCAAATTTTGTTAGCTGTCATCTAGAGAAGGTGAGGTAGGAGATAGGCCCCAGGCTGAGCAGCTGTAACTGGTTTCTTGTTGCCCTTTGACAAATTAAATATGGGCTTAAGCAAGATAAGTGGCCAGAGACAACCCAGAAAACTGCCCTCACATAAGCAACCGAAACTGCCCCTATGGCTTGCAGCTCACTCTGAGTCCATCTGTGTGCTTCCCACATGTACTTTGCTCCTAATAGATGCTGTCTCTATTTCAGAATCTTGGTCTCTTTGCTGAATTCTTTCTTTGAAAAGACTAGAACTGAAGTCCTCCTTCTAGCCATTCCAACACCAGAATCAAAAGGATGGGAAAACTACCATTCCTAGGCCAAATCTGACTGAACATCTGTTTTTTATAAATAACATTCTTTTGGAAACACAGCCATGTTATTAACTCATGTATTGTCTATGGATTCTACTCATCTACAATGGCAGAGCTGAGAGTTGTGATAGATACCACCAGGGTTTACAAAGCCTAATATCTGTCCCTTTACAAAAAATGTTTGCAGACCCTTGGTCTATAATTTTAATTTTGCCCCTTTTCAATGTAAAACAAGGTGTTTTGTTTTTAAACAGTTAACGCTTTAACTAAATTTAGTACTCTTTTATTAATTTCTGTTCTCACCATCATTTCTAGTATTCCAGACCTTCTCTCTGGATCCTTCTACTTTTTCTTTAATAATTCCTGTCTCTGGTTGGCACATTCTCTTTGTTTTTGCTTAAAGAATGATAGTTTAGCTGGCTATAGAATTTGAAGTTGATGGTTAATTTTCTTGAGCACTTGGAAGACTTTACTCCATTGTTTTCCTTCCTCTGTTATTGCAAATGGGATAACTGCTATAACTTACATCATCAGTCCTTGTAGAACAGGATGTTGTCTCTCTGATAGGTTTAATATTTCTCTTCATGTTCTGTAGTTTAACTACAAGTCTAAGTGTGTATTTACGCTTATTCTGCTCAGTGATACAGATGCATTTTGAACTGGAGCATTCATGTCTTTCTTCAATTCTGAAAAAACTCAGTGGCCTTTTTCTTCCAATATTGGTTTGTGTGTGTGTGTGTGTGTAATTATCTCTATTCATTTATAAGATTTCTAACTAGTTTTGCTTCATGGTCTCCTTTCTCTTTTATTTTTTCATTTCTTCCACTTTGCTTCATACTTTTTGTTTATTTTCATTGATGTTACTTTTGTCTCTGTGAGGTTTTAAACATACTTCATTTTAAAACTTTGTTAGACTGATCCAAATACTTAACTTCATTTGGAGCTAATTCATGTTCTGTTTATTTCTTTCTTTTTTTTTTTTGGCTCTTTTTTTTGCCATCAGATTTCCTCGTGTGTTTTAGCATTTGGTTTGCAGAAGTCATTTTGAATAGGATATGTTGCTGTTGTTGGATATGAGGATAATAGGACATGAACAGTGTTGTTGTCACAGTGTTCTTCTCTGCTTCTCTGTCTGGTAATTTTGCGTTTGCCTCCACTTGATCCCCTGTGCCCAAGTCCAACAGGGTTGTGTAATATTTCTGGATCTGTAGGAATGCTAAGGATATCACAGATGCAGACATGAATTCACAGATGGCTTCACATAGTACCTGCTCACAAACCTATGTTCGTTTTCTTCCAACTTCCCAAGGCCACAGCTTCCTGTCAAACTGTGGTTCTTACAGTCTGTTCCTTACAGATAGAATAGCATCTGAATCCCTGGAGACTAGTAAGAAATGCAAATGCTTCCCTGAAACCTACGGAATCAACACTCTGGGGTTAGAGCTCAGTAGTTTAAGTCCTCGTGGTGGTTTGGATGCACACTCACTACAATCAGCCCCCAAAGGACTTAGCCAATTATTGCTCTTTCTTTGTGTGAAGGGGGATGTTCACCAGAGTCAGCTCCACACTTCAGACAGTGATCCTGACACTGCTCCCCACCTCATCACTGTTTCCTTCCCTGCATTTTTTCTGTCCTGCTTGCGTTTTCTTCTGATTCTAGTTCACATATGTGTTTATCTTATTTTTGAGCCAACTTGTGTCTTGCTGGCTTCCCCTCTCATATTTTATTATCTATGTGCTCAGGGTAAAGGAAGAGGGCTGAAACTTGAACTTACAAAGACATCCTTAAAGAAGTCCCAAAACCTAACCCACACTCGCCTTTTAGATTTCGTAACTACAGCATTACCTTACTCATTATACACGACCTGACTGGCTGACTTAAATATTAGCTGCATTCATGTACCACATACATTTCACCAGGCTTTGTGATCTTGGGCAAAAAGCCATTCATCTATAAGACAGTAATGATAACTCACTGAAAGTCTTAATGCAAGCACTAAATTCAATGCCACTTGTAAAATAAACTAGCATAGTGCCTGGCTCATAATTAGTTCTCAGTGGTTGTTAATCTCTTACTTTTTTGAATCTTTATGAGTTAAATTTAATTTAAACATTAAAATTTAGACTGCCTGGCTTCCAGTTCATTTCCAATTTGCTTCTGATCTGAACTCTTTTTGTCACAATCCTAATTCATCAGAACATAATATTAATAACAGCCTAAGCAAGAAATATTAAGAAGTTCCCCCCAGTTATAAAGAACATCCCCTCCACCAACCTCCTCACTTCAGGGGCTGGAGATATGTGGTTGTTGGCCACAGCATATTATACACAGTCTTAGCAGTGATGAATATTTACAGCTCTGCTCCATATGGAACCCCTAGACTTAAAGAAGGGCAGCTGCTGCTGCTGCTGCTGCTGCTGCTAAGTCTCTTCAGTTGTATCCGACTCTGTGCGACCCCACAGACGGCAGCCCACCAGGCTCCCCTGTCCCTGGGATTCTCCAGGCAAGAACACTGGAGTGGGTTGCCATTTCCTTCTCCAATGCATGAAAGTGAAAAGTGAAAGTGAAGTCGCTCAGTCGTGTCCAACTCTTAGCGACCCCATGGACTGCAGCCTACCAGGCTCCTCTGTCCACGGGATTTTCCAGGCAGGAGTACTGGAGTGGGGTGCCAGAAGGACAGCAATAACTGTAATAGCAGTGGGACTTCCCTGGCAGTACAGTGGTTAAGACCTCACCTTCCAATGCAGGGGCTGCAGGTTTGTTCCCTGGTAGGGAATCTAAGGGAGAAGGCAATGGCACCCCACTCCAGTACTCTTGCCTGGCAAATCCCATGGTCGGAGGAGCCTGGTAGGCTGCAGTCCATGGGGTCGCTAGGAGTCGGACACAACTGAGCGACTTCACTTTCACTTTTCACTTTCATGCATTGGAGAAGGAAATGGCAACCCACTGCAATGTTCTTGCCTGGAGAATCCCAGGGACGGGGGAGCCTGGTGAGCTGCCGTCTATGGGGTCGCACAGAGTCGAACACGACTGAAGGGACAGCAGCAGCAGCAGCAGGATAGCTAAGATTCTAAGATCCCACATGCCTTGGGACTGAAAAAACAAAAATGTAAACAACAGAGGCAACATTGTAACAAAGTCAGTAAAGACTTTAAAAATAGTCCACATCAAAAAAATGTTTAAAAAAATAAAACAATAACAGAAGTGATGACATGGATACTAATAAGTATGCCAAGTGCTGTTCTAAGCACCTGACATGTGATACCTCAATCTTCAAAAGAGCATACAAGGTAGTTACTATTATTAATATTATCCCTGTTTAACAGATGAGGAAATTAGTTACAGAAATGTTAAATAACTTGTCCCTTTCTGCCCAGCTAATAAGTTGCAGAACCAGGATTTAAACCAGGCAATGCAACCAGACAGTCAACCTACAGGGAATGCTAAGAATGAGGAATAATCTCCTCCTCAGTCAGTGATCTGGGTCTAACCCTCTTCATTTTGCAGCCCTGATTATTCACAGCCATTGGATCACATTTTCATTCAGTTTCAGCAATTGGATTCTACCCAGGTTCCGTTTCCATCAAAAAATTGCAGCAGTTCTCCAGCAAACAGGGAAGAACGGTCCCCTCAGGCAAAATCACCAGATCTCGGAACATCTCCCTGGTGGAAGAGAACCGCCGTCTTGATGAATGTCTCCTGCAGTCAGCGGCCACCTGTCCTTGAGGATTTTTGGCCTCTTTGTTCCTTTCTCTCTGCTGTGGGCTGTCTCTGCCTGACCTTCTCTGTGACAAGCTCTGCCTGTTTCTGTCACTCTCCTTTTGTCTCTTTAGCAAACGGCTTTCACAGTGTGGTAACAACTTCCCACCTGCAGTGGCACCACTTATGTTGAAAAGAATGTGAGTTTATAGATTTAAAAAAAAATCCTTCACTTTCACCAATTCTTGATTTCCTCCACTTCAGATAACTCTGTCCCAAAGAATTTTTTTGTCCGCATCACCGGTGAGGGCGGTGATCCAGGCACTCCCACCCAAGGAGCAGTTGTCCGGCTTCAGGGGCAGGATCTGGGGCCGTAGGGGGACAAACAGGGCTGCTCAGGATAGTGGGATCACCAGCACCTCTGGGTCCCACACCAGACGTCAGAATTTCCAGCTGGGATGATTCCATCTTGCACTGACTCAAAAATTGCCGTGATTTTGGTCTATAAACAGCTTGGAGAATGGGTTAGGATAGAAAATGCAGAGGTCTTTCATTCCAGCATTTAGAGAAGTTTCAGGCTTCCACACCTGGGAGGAGAAAGGAAAATGAAGGAAGAAGATGGCTCTTCACTGGGGCATAAACGAAGGCAGCTGATCCGCACTCACTAGCTGTAACATCATCCCCGCCTTTTCCAAAGTGCTAATTCATTAAAACTAATGAGGCCCCGATGCTGCCTAAGCTGAATGCTGATCAGATTCCCGGCATGCACCTGCCACGCTGGCACTCAGTCTCTGCTGCGCCTGAGAGCAAGGAGGGGCCCTTGTCAGCTGGAAACAGAGGCTCTGGGGCCTCTGTGGACCCGATCGTGGACTGAGACAAATCAGTGCTAGATTTGCACACAGTGACATGCCACCAAGTCCATGTTGAAATGCACAGACTTCGTCCACCCTCATTCTGTAACGCACCTACTTCCTGCTAGGCCAAGCTATCCTGACAGCTAAGGAGCCCCCTACAAACACCTTTTTTTTCCTAAGGCATATCTGGAGGTCCTAAAGTCACCTGCACTTTCTGTCTGTTCACCTGGCAGAGGGGAGGCCCTTGCTAGAGAGGAATGGGGTGCAGGAGGGTAACTCACATATCCTTATTCTCAGAAGAGTATAAATTCTGCCCGTGGCTCTGTTTAAAAAGATAGCATGCAGACAGGTGCAAGGTGAGAAACAGGTGGCAGGGAGAAATATTGGATGCTCGCTGATAAGGCAGCCTATCTCCTTCAGTCCATACATATTTACTGAACTCCTTCAATGGGCCAAGAAATGTTCTGGGTGCTGCAGAAATGTTACAAACTAGACAGAGGTATTCCCACTCTCTTTGAGCTTATTCTCTTGGGTGAGAAAGACGATTTAAGAAGTAAATTAATGTCAGATTAAATCAATTAGGGAATTATGATCAAAGTAAGTGGGGTCAAGGTATGTGGAGAGCAATGTTAGTTTGGGGGTCAGGGAAGTTCTCTGTGGGAGACAATATTGGAACCAAGGCCTGCAGAGCAAGAAGGATGGGTTTGGGGGAAAGTGAATCACAGATCAGGGCAAACCCTTGGAGGGACACTCTCTGAGACTAAGAATAGAGAACAGACTACCATGACAGGGAATAATGGGCAATCGGATCAGTACAACCCAGCAATCCCACTGCTGGGCATGTACACCGCGGAAACCACAATTGAAAGAGACACGTGTACCCCAATGTTCATTGCAGCACTGTTTACAATAGCCAGGACATGGAAGCAACCTAGATGTCCATTGGCAGATGAATGGATAAGAAAACTGTGGTACATATACACAATGGAATATTACTCAGCCATTAAAAAGAATGTATTTGAATCAGTTCTAATGAGGTGGATGAAACTGGAGCCTATTATATACAGTGAAGTAAGTCAGAAAGAAAAATACCAATACATTATACTAAAACATATATATGGAATTTAGAAAGATGATAACGATGACCCTATATGCGAGACAGCAAAAGAGACACAGATGTAAAGAACAGTTTTTTGGACTCTGTGGGAGAAGGCAAAGGTGGGATTATCTGAGAGAATAGCATTGAAACATGTATATTATCATATGTGAAATGAATCGCTAGTCCAGGTTCGATACATGAGACAGGGTACTCAGGGCTGGTGCACTGGGATGATCCAGAGGGATGGGATGGGGAGGGAGTTGGGAGGGGGGTTCAGGATGGGGGACACATGTACACCCATGGTGAATTCATGTCAATGTATGGCAAAACCAATACAATATTGTAAAGTAATTAGCCTCCAATTACAATAAACAAATTAACTTTTAAAAAAGACAGAATAGGCGGGGGTTACTTTATTCCTCATTTGTTGTACCTGCAAGGACAGAGATTACACAGAATTTATGGACATATGCATTCTAAACCCTTCTAGGACACTCTTCAGGATCTAAACTAATACATCCTGCTGTGGATAAAGCCCATATCCTCCTGCTCAGTCAAGTTTTACTACCACAAGAGTCAGCCCAGTTTCAATCCATTGCCTTTGCATAGACCCTAAGACTGCCAAGGGAATACAGTCCCCTCAGATTCCGGGGACCATTGAGAGTGGCATCCTTAGCCCCTGGCCTCATTCTGCTGTGGAAGAGAGGAAATCTCAGCTTGGCAGCAGTTCTGATCTACTACTCTATGCCGAAGTCTGGAGCCCTGGCACATTTTGTCTGAATTTGAGATCTTGCAGGCAGAAGACCAGTAAAAGAGGGACCTACGATTCTCTAAAGCGTGTCCCCCTGAATTTGTTTGCTATTAGATTGGCAGACATCCAACAAGAAAACCATGGATCCTATCTTGTTGGCTTCAACTGGAATCTGCTTTCTTTTTTCCCTTCCATCACTTCTCATGGTCTGGCTTCTTCTGTGTGCAATTCACCTCACTCAGTCATCTCCCAGGGCCTTGTGACTCTGTGTCTGCTGCATCTTTGGTACCCATCCTCCTCTCTTTATTCCATGTATAAATATCCAGGTTCAGCTGATTCTTCCTGCCTCCAGTTATTAGCCTTCCACACCTGGGCTCCCTGCTGCTCTTAGGGATCTTCCTCAAACACAGATCTAATCATGGTCCTCACCACCTGGGAAACTTTGACGGTCCCCCACTGTCAATGTTGAGTTTCCTTGAGTTGATTTTTGAATCTAGACACAACTCTCATTTCTAGTCTTTCCTACTTCTATGCAAATTTGGACATTTGATTAATTCAGACATCTGAGGTCCATACCAGATGCCATGATCAAACCGCTTCCTCTGATTAGAATGGGGTTTCCTTTCTATCCTCACCCCTCACCCCTAGTCTCCTATTACCACCCAGCCACCTATAAAATTCCTACTCATTCTTTAAGATCTAGCCAGAGTTAGACCCTCTGCATTGTGGGCACTTTAGGAGCAGAATTGCACCTCCATGGTACATTGTGTGGTGATTGGGACCACTCCAGTTGTGGAGTTAGACCCAGGTCATCTAACTACTTGCTCTGTTGTCTTGAACAAGGAACTGAAGTTTTATGAGTCATTGTTTCCTCCTCTGTAAGGGGGACCAATGATCCTCCTCATGGGATGATGGGAAGGATTAAATAAAACAACCTGTGTAAAGAATGACATCTCATATATGTGTTTAATAAAAATTTATTAAATGTGTATCTGTGCATGCTAAGTCACTTCAGTCATGTCTGACTCTTTGCAACCATACGGACTGTGGCCCTCCAGGCTCCTCAGTCCATGGGATTCTCTAAGCAAGAATACTGGAGTGGGTTGCCATGCCCTCCTCCAGGGGATCTGGCTGACCCAGAGATTGAAACAGTGGCTACCATACGACACACTTTAACCTAAGATGTTTGGGAAATGCTCCTCTGTAGAATAACATTTTAGGTAGTTTTTATTATGTCTATCATAGTTTTTAACATGGACTTATGTTACTCAATTCAGTTGAAAAATCAACTTTCCAAAAGACAATGTGATGTAAGGCAATGACTCCTCCTTATGTTTGAGGTTGTGGCAGAGAGCGCTAGTCACCTGTCTCATGTCTGGTCTTCTTCTCTCAACCATATTAACAAACATGGATTTTATGTGGGATGTCATATGGGCAATTTCCCCAGCTTGTCTTGTAGACAGGTGTCCTAGTTAGCTCAGGGTGCTTAAAAAAATACCATAGGCTGAGAAGCTTAAATAACCAACAAGTATTTCTCACAGTTCTAGAGGCTGGGAAAGTCATAGATCAAGATGTAGGAAGATAGGATTCCAGGTACAACTGTCTCCCTAGCTTGTAGAAAGTCACCTTATCACTGTATGTTCATGTAGCCTTTCTTCAACACATGGGGGTGGACACAGAGAAGTCTGTCTTCTTTTTGTAAGGGCACTCATCCCATCATAAAGTTCCCACTTTCACGACCTACTCTAAATCTAATTACCTCCCAATGGTCCCATTGTCAAATACCATCACAATGGGGATTAGGGCTTCAACATATGAAGACATTCAGCCCATAACAACAGAAAGGTCCACATAACACAATTCTTTTTTAATGTTTTTTTTTGTTTACTAAACTTTCTATTTTTTATTGGATTATGGCCAGTAACAATGTCAGATTAGATCAGATCAAGTCGCTCAGTTGTGTCCGACTCTGCGAGCCCATTAATCACAGCATGCCAGGCCTCCCTGTCCATCACCAACTCCCGGAGTTCACTGAGACTCACGTCCATTGAGTCAGTGATGCCATCCAGTCATGATAGCTTTAAGTGAACAGCAAAGGGACTCAGCCATACATATACATGTATTCATTCTCCCCCACAATCGCCTCCCATCCAGGCTGCCACATAGCATTGAGCAGAGTTCCCTGTGCTGTACAGTAGCTGCTTGTTGGTTATCCATTTTACATACAGCAGTGTATGCCTGTCCATCCCAAACTGTTTAACTATCCCTTCCCTCATTCTTCCTCCCAGCAACCGTAAGTTCACGCGTAACACAATCCTTGTCAATGATATGTAAGAGGCAGTTCTAGTGTGAGACTTCCAAAAAGCTCCCTAAAAGGGGTGGAGGTAGACACAGCTGCAGTAGCTCTTGCACTTTGCTTCTCTCCGTCTTCCTGCCCAGAACACAGATGGAATGCTAGAGATCCATCAACCATCTTGTGTCCACTAGACTTCTCCTATCCTGAAGGAAAACTCAGAAGGATTCTTTGTTTCTGAAAAACACCCTAAAGGAATCATACCAGGCCAACGCTCATCCCTTATTTCAGGAGAAAAACAAAACTCTAATTTATCACTGAATGCAATTCCCAATACAAAGCTATTGGTGCATTGATTGTATTCTCTCACTTAACTAGGGCCTCCTGATCTTTACTTATTTTTGTAGTTTTCACCTTGCCTAACATGATGCTTTGCCCGTAGTGTATGTTTAAGAAATGCTTTCTGAATTTTTAACAAGTACTTATGTTCTTTTTTTTGCATAAAAAATTTTCAAAAAGTCTGGACTTTTCTATCCCCAAATCTTTCACTCACTGTTGCCTGATCTCCTAATTTGTGGTCTTTAAAAGGTTACCATATCCTTTCTGACTGAAAATCCCAGTTACATGTAGATACTCCTCTCTTTGTGATCACTGGAGCACCAAGTTTGTTGTTTGCTCTCTTGTAGCTGAATGGCACCCCACTCCAGTACTCTTGCCTGGAAAATCCCATGGACAGAGGAGCCTGGTAGGCTGCAGTCCATGGGGTCACTAGGAGTCGGACACCACTGAGCGACTTCACTTTCACTTTTCACTCTCATGCATTGGAGAAGGAAATGGCAACCCACTCCAGTGTTCTTGCCTGGAGAATCCCAGGGACGGGGGAGCCTGGTGGGCTGCCGTCTATGGCGTCACACAGAGTCGGACACGACTGAAGCGACTTAGCAGCAGCAGCAGCAGCATGACCAGAATGTCCTACCCCCTCTCATCTCTAAGGCCCAGATGGAACTGAAGCCTGGACCAGCTTCTCTTCCTCAATCTCTAGTCTCCTTACCATCCCCATTCCTGGCCTTACTCAACCAGGATGCACTTGAACTCCAAAGTGTTACAAAGTGATACTTGGCCTGAGATGACCTGCATTCCATTCAGGGGAAATGCTTATTCTGTGACCTTGAGCAAGTTTTCTTTTCTTCTCTGTCTGAATGTTCTAAGCTCTCAGACAGAGACAGTGACTCACATCCACAACAGCTTGATGTGTAGACTAAATAAGTTTACCTCATTTTTGAAAGCCCCAGGTGTACCATAAATACTCAATAGTGATACTTAATGTTTTATATTATTTCTACGGCACTTAGTTCTAAAACCCGATTTTCTCTCCCCAAATATCTCAGCTTTTTTTCTGTAGCGCCCTTGCTACTCCATCTGCTGAATATATTTTGTTTTGTCTCCTATTGTCCTTATTCTCATCTTATTTACCTAACAGTTGGTCCTTGTATTAGTAACATTGTATTTGGTTGCAAGTAACAAAATCTCTAACAACTGTAGGCTTTTTAAAAAGGGTTTAGTTGATTCATTTAATAAGTTTGGGCTTTCCCAGTGGCTCAGGCAGTGAAGAATGCAATGCTGGAGACCTGGGTTCCGTCCCTGGGTTGGAAAGATTCCCCTGGAGGAGGACATGGCAACCCACTCCAGGATTCTTGCCTGAAGAATCCCATGGACAGAGGAGCAATAGAAATGGGCAGTGCAGGACTTATGCAGTCACTCAGCAATGCCACTAGGGATCCAGACATCTCGATCTCTCTGCCCTGCCACCCGTAATATGTAGAGTTTCATCCTCATGCAGATTGCTTCTTGCTCACAACATGGCTGCTGCACTTCCAGGCCTCATGTCCCAACTCCAGGCAGGAATAAGAGGCAGGACAACTCTTTTTATTCAAGAGGGCAGGCTCTTCCTAGAGGTCCCCCTACATCTCATTGACCAGAACTGTGATCATAGCCACTGCTCGCTACAAGAGAAGGGCTTCCTCAGTGGCTCAGTAGTAAAGAATCCACTTGCATTGAGGAGACGCAGGTTGGATCCCTGGGTCGGGAAGATTCCCTGGAGAAGGGATTGGCAACCTACTCCAGCATTCTTACCTGGAGAATCCCATGGACAGAGGAGCCTGGATGGGCTACAGTCCATAGGGTTGCAAAGAGTTGGACATGACTGAAGTGACTGAGCATGCAAGCATGCGCTATAAGAGAATAAGGGAAAATGGACCATTAACTGGACACACTGCTCCTTTGAATAAAAACTGGTCTTCTGTCCATTAAGAAGAAGGAAATAGAAATTAGACAGGCAATTAGCAGTGTCCACCAAAATCCTTTATCCAAATACAGTTTTAAAATTACAAAGCAACTCTACTCAGCTTGAGCCAGTCAAATGGTTTAATTAGAAACACCTAATTTGGGCAGGGTAATTTATTTTTGGACTTCCCTGGTGGCTCAGTTGGTAAAGAATCTGCCTGCAATGCAGGAGACCCTGGTTTGACCCCTAGATCAGGAAGATCCCCTAGAGGATGAAATGGCAACCCACTCTAAAAAAAATTTCTTTTTAATAAACTCTACTTTTTAAAACAGGTTTAAGGTTCACAGAAAAATTCTGATGATGGTACAGCATTTACTGTATACCTAGCACCTAACTTCCCCTACTGTTACATTTTATTTTTGTATGGTACATTTGTTAAAATTAATGAACTAATATCAACACATTGTTATTAAGTCAGTCCACAATTCATTCAGGTTTTCTTAGTTTTTACTTAATGTCCTTTTTTTGTTCCAGGGTCCCATCCAGGACACCACATGTCATTCAGTTATGTTACCTTAGGCTTTAAGGTAACTTAAACATCAAACTGTAGTTGTTGTTGATGACCTTGACAGTTTTGAGGAATACTGGCCGGATATTTCATAAAATGTCTCACAAATGCGATTTGTCTGATGTTTCCCTCATGCTTAGACTAGGATTATGAGTTTTTGAAAGGACGACCTGAATGATAAAGTGTTATTTTTTAGCACATCATATCAAGAATACACACCATCAACATGACTTACCTCTGGTGCTGTTGACCTTGATCACCTGGCTGAGATCATGTACATCAGGAGTCTCCACTCTAAAGTTTCTTTCCTACCTCCCCTTTCCATAATGCCCTCTTTGGAAGGAAGTTATTAAGTGCACTCAAAGAGTAGTGAGTTATGCAACACATTTTGAAACGAGAGGATCTTTACCTAAATGATCTGTAATTCTCGAGCAAAACAGATTTGTTTCTTCTCATCGTTGTTCATTTTTATTGTAATGTAATTGCTCTACAGTGTTGTGTTAGTTTTTGCTGTGCAGCATTCTGAATCAGCCATATGTACACATATACCCCTTCCCCCTTGAGCCTCCCGCTCACCCCCTCATCCCACCTCCCTAGGTCACCACCGAGCACTGAGCTGAGTTCCCGGTGCTATAAGCCGGCTTCTCACTAGCTATTTTATACAAGGTAGGAGAAGGCAATGGCACCCCACTCCAGTACTCTTGCCTGGAAAATCCCATGGATGGAGGAGCCTGGTGGGCTGCAGTCCATGGGGTCTCGAGGAGTCAGACACGAATGAGCGACTTCACTTTCACTTTTCACTTTCATGCATTGGAGGAGGAAATGGCAACCCACTCCAGTGTTCTTGCTTGGAGAATCCCAGGGACGGGGGAGCCTGGTGGGCTGCCGTCTCTGGGGTCGCACAGAGTCGGACACGACTGAAGTGACTTAGCAGCAGCAAACAGCAGCAGCAGTGTATGTATGTCAATGCTACTCTCTCAATTCATCAGCTCCCTGTCTCCCCACCCACCCCCGTGCCTTCCTTTCTGGGGCTACCAGGTGCTAATCCTATGTGTCTCCTACCCCAGTCCTAGAACCAACCATTTCTTCACGGAACGCTGGTTCCTTTTATTGGAGAATGGTATTAAAAACCAAGATCTGGGCCCTGAATATGCTCATTGTGGGCAGTTATCTTTAATTACAGACTTCAGACTTTCTTCCCCATCTCACAAATGAATAATCATTTTGCTCCTCTGCCCACTTTCACTTTCTTTCTCACTATCTCTGCCCACACAGAGCTGAGACCAACAGGAACGCTGGGCTTCACAAAGTTAGGGTGGAGAAAGCAATTATTTTTTTTAAGTCCTGCCTTGATAAATATTTCCAGAAATGATTTGATTGGAAGAATGCTGAACTCACACAGTTGCTGACGGTTGGAGATATTATGTAGTCCAAACGTACCTGTTTCTGAGGCTCGAAGCCGGTGCTTTGGGACAACCTAGAAGGATAAGGTGCAGACAGGGAGGTGGAAGGGGGGTTCAGAATTGAGGGCACACATGTATGCTGTTGCTGCTGCTAAGTCACGTCAGTCGTGTCCAACTCCTAGCGACCCCATGGACTGCAGCCTACCAGGCTCCTCCATCCATGGGAGTTTCCAGGCAAGAGTACTGGAGTGGGGTGCCATTGCCTTCTCTGGCACACATTTATCTGGAGAAGGAAATGGCAATCCACTCCTCCAATTTAAATAAACAATTAAAATAAAAAGAACTAAACGGATGGATCTCGGATCATGCAGCCACAACTAGACTCTAACCCCTCCAGAAGTTTCCCTGTTGCCCTCTTCCCTAAAACTCTGTGCTGGTAAAGTCCATTCATTCCCTTATCCCCCAAATTAGGGCAGGACCGGCCACTACCTTGATGTGGCTCTGAGCAGGCAGAAGCTCCAGTGGATGGAGCAAAGAGCCAGCTGCTAACATTCTGTGATAAATTTTCAGGGCTGGATGATAAGGAAAAGCATAGATGTCAGACACCAAAGAGCCATGTGGAAGGCAGCCCCAGCCTCAGCCCGGCAGGAAGGCACATCCTCCCTGCAGATAAGGAGGTGCTAACACAGGTGCTGCATCTCAGGGCCCCCACGGGTCCCAGCCGCCTCTGCCACCCCTACCGCAGGAAGAGCACTGATTCAAGATGTGCGGCTGTTGGATGATGTTGTTTTTCTGATGTAACCCCTGTTGGTTTCCCCACCTCCCTTTCTCTGCCTCCTTCCCTCCCTCTCGGGAGCAATTTATGTGTCTCTGGCTCCTTTTAGACTGGGAGAGATTGCTAATGAGCTGTCTGATTCATCCCAGACCACCTGTCCCAGGGCGCTTGGCAGTAAGACCAGACTGGGCGTGGCCCTGAACTCTCCAGGGCAGGCGAGTGTCCCAGGGGCTGTTACAATCCCGCATCTGACGTGGGGCCACGGATCAAGCTGTGTGATGGGTGGGAAGGAATATTCTGCTTCAGCAAGGCTGCTCCCTTCCACGCCAATTCCTTTATATCAGCCATTGGGCAATTGGAGGAAAAGTGATTCCCACAGTTTTTGAGGGCTCTGACTTCATTTCTCCCCAAAAGCTGAAATCTGTTTTCCATGAAGGGCTTCCCTGATGGCTCAGAAAGTGAAGAATCTGCCTGCAATGCAGGAAACCCGGGTTCCATCCCTTTGGTCAGGAAGATCCCAGTCCAGTTATTCTTGCCTGGAGAATCCCATAGACAGGGGAGCTTGGCAGGCTACAGTCCACAGGGTCACAAAAAGTTGGGCACAACTGAGAGACTAATACTCCATGAAGAGACTAGTAACAAGCTTCCCAGAGGACACCTCACCACCAATGCATCTAGGCAGGATTTCATCCTCTTCCTTCTCACCCCACATTTACCATGAAACCCACATCCATTCCAAGCCTTGGGGAGACATCTCCCAGGACTTGTCTTTCTGATGACGGCAACTCCCTCACTTCCCTTCCCCCATTCAAACCACCAGATGAGGCTTCAGCCCCTCTGCCCTCATCACTCTGCCCTTGTCAAAGTGCCACATGCAGTCCCTTCCAAGGCTCTTCTTCGTTCAGCGCAGCCGGTTTCTCTTTCCTTGATCGCTTCTCTTCCTGGTGTACAGAACACCGGGCTTTCCTACTACCTTTGTGGTGCCTCCTTCTTGGACTGCTTGGCTGGCTCCCTCTCCTTGATAGACCCCTTCTCATCTCCATCCCCTCTCTCTCACGAGGTGATGTATCTGACCACATGGCTTAATACCATCTATGTATTTAATGCGCGTTTATGAATTCTCAGTCTCTTCTGATTCTTTGCGACTTCATGGACTGTAGCCCACTAGGCTCCTCTGCCCCTGAAATTTTCCAGTCAAGAATACTGGATTGGGTTGCCTACTCCAGGGGATCTTCCCAACCCAGGGATCGAACCCGTGCCTCCTGTGTCTTCTGCATTGGCAGGCGGATTCCTTATCACTGAGCCACCTCGGAAGCCCACTCTATGTATTAATATTTAATGTATGTATATAATACCATCTAGGCATCAGACCTTCATTGGAAGGACTGATGCTGAAGCTGAAGCTCCAACACTTTGGGCACCCAATGTAAAGAGCTGACTCACTGGAAAAGACGCTGATTCTGGGAAAGACTGAGAGCAAGAGGAGAAGGGGGTCGACAGAGAATGAGGTGAGTGGCATCACTGACTCCACGGACAGGAGTTTGAGAAAACTCAGGGAGACAGTAATGGATAGAGAAGCCTGGCATGCTGCAGTCCATGGGGTCGCAAATAGCTGGACATGACTTAGCAACCAAACAGCAACAAGTGCCAAGGACTCCTGGACCACTCACTCCTCTGTTTGCCGAATCCAAATGCCCAACAACTCAGCATTTCTGCTAGAAGAGCAGGGCTCAGGCCTGCAATCTCCTAATATTAATAAAATTCAGGCCATTGTACCGACAGCCATTAAACTGATTTAAACATTGTGACCAGGCCTTAAGTAGTTTTTTTGCTTCTTATACTGTTTTTACTTCCTTTCCTTCCTTAGACTTCCTGCCTGATCATATAATGATGACTGATGATAGTAATAAAGCAAGCAAGAGTTACTGACTTTTCACTGGGTGCCAGGCACTTGTGCCCAGCACCTTATAGGCATCATCCCATAGAGAACACATAGCAGCCTGACAGGGAAGATATTTTTATCCCCATTTTGCAGCTCAGAACATTCAGACTGAGAGGAATTAAAGCACTTGCTTAGGTCATGTGGCTGGACACAGCAGAGGCAGAATTAGAAACCAACTTAGCTTGACTCCAGAGCCTGAACTCTCAAACCAGCTCCTTACTAACTGCCTCTTCTTTTGAACCCATGGCCATGACCAATTTTCTGCCAAGTCTGCTTGTTGAGGTCACTGGTCACCTCTTCTAGGCCTGCCATGTTCTTTTGTCCTTGCATCTTGATGTGACAGTTTCTGTCCTTGCCTTATGCATCTGGACACCAGACAGTCTAATAAAATAACTTTTGCTCCCTCTTGAACTAAGCACTATTGGTGCTGAAGAGAAGGGGCACAGGACAGTCAGATGCAAGAAGATTTTGAAGGAGAGAGTTTAGGTCCCAAAGAGGCTGAATCCTAGGCCACCAGAAGTGAATTGTCTGGGGATCAGTTTGTACAGGTGTGTCTGAGGAACCACATGTAATTAGACATCAAAGAAATCGTTCTAGTTGACTCAAGAAAGAGTCCAGAGAAGATGGTGGACTTGGATTGAGATGGAGATCACATTTACAGATCTCTCTGGGAAAAGTCTGCCTACCCCGGCCCTTCAAGGAGGTATGACTAGAGAAAATTTTATTTCAGCCGTGTTTGAGAGCTCCTAACACAATAGGTGTTATCTTGGTGCATCTCTAGGCCTGGTTACCATAGTTTTCAATCTGAGTTTCATGGGGCTTGAGATTCCACAGAGTCCTGAGGTCTAAAAAACCCAACTTTTACAGGAGCATCTGGATTTACCTATTATTTGGGGGTTTCACATAAGATTGCACTAATTTAAAATCTTCAATTAAGAAAATTTTTGCTGCTGCTCAGTTGCTCAGTCATGTCTGACTCTTTGTGACCCCGTGGGTTGTAGACCACTAGGCTCCTCTGACCATGGAATTTTCCCGGCAAGCAAAGCCCACTGGAGTGGGTTGCCATGCCCTCTTCCAGAGGCTATTCCCAACCCAGGGATCTAACTCTGGTCTCTTGCATCTCCTGCATTGCAGGCAAATTGTTGACCGCTGAGCCACCAGGGAAGCCCAAGAAGATTTTTAAAAGAAATTTAAAAGAATGAAAGAAAATGCAAGAATTATAAAGAATTAAAGAATTTTTAAATTCTGCTCTATTTCCAAGGAAACAATGTATTAAAGACAATAGGTTTTAAAATGAGACATGTCTGAATTGGCATCTTGATTCTGCAACTTACTAGTTAACATCTTCCAGCATTCATTTCCTCCTTGGGATCCACATCTCTGGGTGGTAGGGAAAAGTAAGTGAAATAGAATGTGAATAGTCCTAGCAGAGCACTTGTCACAGAACAAATGTTTTGTTAAGTCCACTTTTATTCCTTGTCTTCTCCTTCATGACATCCATTCACCCAAACACAGCCAAAATGATCAATGAGGATTTTAATCTGTTGTGACTATGGCTAAATGGATGATGTTTCCACGGTATCTCTATCAGTCTGATAAGGTGGAACTATCCCATTTAATAAGCCAAAAAGCCCTTGACTACCTGCAAAGAGCCATCATAGAGCCCTGCCTCTGCCCAGCCCAGTACCTGACTCTTCAGGACACTGTCAAGGGACTCCTAGACTCTTTTCTGAAATGCAGCCAGCTGAGGAAATGGGTTGATAGTTCCCCAAAGCTGGCAGCAGCAGGCATAGAAACAGCCCAGGAGAAGAAAGGCAGTGAAGCTATTAGAGATGGATACCCAGACAGCAAGAGGAATGAGAACCGATCTTCTGTCATTGAAAGAGGAGTCAGAGCAACTAGAAAGCAATGCAGACATAGATTACAGCTCTGTGAAATTATGATCAGTAGCCTCTGGTTAAAGAGGAAGGAGAGTGTGTAATGCATTTTTGAAAAATGTCTACTAAAAATGATTAATTTTTTTAAGGACTGATTCTGGCTCTTGAAAGGATAAGTTTCACTTCTTTGGCTAGTTTGTGTAAATTCTAACAATGCCCAGACAAATGAGGCGTCACTGAACTAGAACTTGGTTCCTAGACTTGTGGGTCTGCTTTCAGTGATGGGGTGAATAGGGACAAGGTTATTGATGGATCTCAGCCTCAGGGGAAGATGTCAGTCTTCTTGGAGAAGCTCCCAGCAAAGCCCAGGAGTCAGGACCACTGTCTGGAACCAAGGAAGGGGGAGGAGGGGAGGAGAGACATCCAAGCTTGAAATGGCAGATGGTTAGATCCAGAGCAAGGTGCAACTCATTAGGTTCTATATATCTTCAGTGAACAGAGACAGAGAGAGGAGTAAGTGTCAAATTACCAACTTCATTATTTTTTAAAACCCTCTCTTCATAGGTCTTGCGTGACTGTAACATGGTGTACCATTTATACACAGGTGTGAAAGCCCCACCAAGCAAGAGCTTCAGGACAACGGTCAATCCATGAGTAACGCTAAGGGTATTTTGATCAAGATATATTCTCAAAAAACTTCCCAAGGCGGGAGCACACTACTGCCAAGGAGCCTTGCAACTCAAGGCGGGGCAACCCCATGGCTGGTCTTGGGAGGGGGCGTCGTTCTGCCTTCCAGGGTCCCAGGAAAGCTGCCAATCACATTTGACAAACATTTGTCCTTTGCTGGAGACAGTTTGGGACAGTGGTTCTTTGCTTAGGGTCCCACCCTGGTGAGACTCTGATTTCCCAGATTCTCACTGGGAATCTGGAAAATGGCTGCTGGGAAAGTGGACCCAAAGGTGAGAATGTACAAAATCTGCGTTCAATTTCAAGGCAGTTCCACTCTTCTTGAACTCCTGGTGGAAAAAAAAAAAAAATCAGTATCATAGCCTTTCCAAGTCTTCCTGGTTTTCACTCTCACCAGCTTTGTTATTCCTCACCCTGCCCTTGTTAACAGCCTTCCAGCCCCAGCCTCTTGCCTGGGGCCATGTTCACAGCCTCTGTACTGCTCAGTAGGGATCTTCACAGTGATGTCCTGAGGGACCACCATCCTCCTCCCGTTTTCTCCCTGTTCTTGACTGGGCTTCTGCAGATACTTGTTTCTCTTCTAAGAAGGGATGGGTTATCCTCAGGCCTTGGCCTGCATCCCACACATCTGCAGGGTCCCCAGGCTTCCTGGAGGACCCTTGACTCACAAAGCAGCTCTTGCATCCCCTCCAGCAAACCGGACTTCTCTCCCGAGCCCCAGCTCTCCTCTCCCTCACAAATAAAGCCAGGCATCTGAAGCCAGGTAGGGCTGTCTGGACCCCAGATTCTCTGACCTGCAGGTCAGAGAGTGGCTTGTCCAGGGTGACCAGGTGGGAGTGAGAGAGAGACTGGACATGGCCTCTGGCAGTCAGCCCCCTTCCCTTCCCCCACGCCGGCAAGCCTTGGCCTTGTTTGTGAGGGATGGCGTCAGTCATTTGTTACCAAAATTAAGTACTGACATTTACAGACTGCTTACTTTATCATAAATTTAGTTGGAGAATCAGAATAGCAAAGTTGTTGCAAGTGGGCATTTTGGAGTGAGTCTGAATTCTGGCTTTTTCACTGACTGTGTTTGTGACCTCAGGCAATTTCCACCATCTCTTTAAGCCTCAATCTACCTGTCTGTAAAATGGGATAATGATAGTATCTACCCCCTAAGGGTTCCTGTGAAGAATAAGTAAGACAAGGTACGCCAAGTGCCTAACGCAATGTCTGGCCTAGAAGCAGTTAAAAATAGATGTTGACTGAAATTAGTATTCATATTTATATATAGAAATAAATTCAAGAAGCTGCCTGTAATAATGGTACCTCTCTCCCTTTTATTCTGACAGGCTTTCCTGCAGCAGGAAAGAAAAGGGTAGAATTGCAGGCTGTACAGATGGAATTGTACGTAATAGCAGCTTATCTTTTTTTTTTTTGTCACATCTACCAGTGAGTTATCATTGCTGATGTGCTAATAATATTTGTGGTGGTTACAACTGATAATAATGCCTTGTTTCCCCCCAAATAAATATAAATGTGTGTGTACGTTTTCCCCCTCATTTTGGCTGCCCTGGGAAAGCACATCTCAGACTCGAGCTTCATCTGCCAAGCATGTCGGGACAGAGGGATGCAGACAGCATCAGCACCCACGTGGTCCAGGGGTCTCTCCCTAAGACCTGAGCCATGAGGTAGGTCCCAAAGGCAGAGCAGGAGGCTCCCCTGCCCGGGAGGCCGGCGCTGCCATCCTCCCGTGCTCAGCCAGGGACGCCTGCCTCTTTCCCCGATGAATATGGAGGAGCCTTCACTCACGCTGATCGCACTGGGGCTTTGTTCCTTTCCACCACTCCCCTGCTCTCTGATCGGATGTCACTCTTTTTATTATTATTATTCCCTCTGTGTTGACAAGTGATTTAAACACTTCACAGGAGAAAAGGAAAAAGAAGGTGGGGGTGGTGGGGAGAATCTTTTCTTTGAATCCAGGGTGTTCGCTTTTTCAGATTAGCAAATAAATGGCTAGGAGGGTATAATTAAAACTAATAGGTTAATTAGGGAACATTTAGATCTTTCTGGAAAAAAATAATAAAAGCCAACAACTGTCTCCTTCTGAGGCAAACCCAGAGTGTAATAAATAAGCCTGCGGAGGAGCAAGGCACTTACAGCTTATTTTTTCCCCCCACTTCAAGGCTCCACAGCCATTGTGAGTAGCCCGGGGAACCGGGCAGACTTGTCCCTGCAGACCAGGGAGGAGGGCGCTGGAGCCAGGCTCCCGCGGGAGGTGGAACAGCTGCTGTGGGTATCGGGGGAGTCGGGGAAGTGGCGCCCTGGGCCACACCCTGTGTCTAGCTCAGGCTCTCACTCTGTTCTTTCTCATGCTCTCTCTCTCTCTCTCTCTGCCCTCTCCTGCTCAGCTGTGACTGTCACTCAGCCTGAACCACAGTCTCTGTCCTCCAGACAACGAGATGCCAGAGCGTCTATGCCAGGATAACCTTTTCTGGTGGCAGAGTAGGGGGACAGACAAAGGGAGAGGCCAGCACCTAAGTCACACCTGCTCTGGCAGGCTGGCCCTCTGGGGCAGGAAGAACTCAGGCTGGCCTGGAGGCGTGGCTGGGTCAGAACTCTCCGCTGACCCCTGGATTCTGCTCCCTGAGCCAAGGACGTGTGGGATGGGGACACAGGCGCTGGGCTTAATCGGTCCTGGCCGGGCAGGCTCCAGCGCTAGGCAAGGGAGGGAGACCCAGCACCACCAGTCAGCCCCTGTTCTTTCTTTCTGGTGCAGCCTATTTGCAGGCAAAGCTGGAGTTGTGTCCCAGAGCCCCCCATTGGCATCAAGGCTTTTGAGATGGACGATGGAAGAGCCCTGATAGGGATTGGATTATGTCCCCCCCAAAAGTTGCACCGGAGCCCTAACTCCTACCGTCTCAGATCGTGACCTTATTGGGAAATAAGGTCATTGCAGAAGAAACTCCTTAAGATACACTCATACTGGAGCAAGGTGGGCCCTTAATCCAACAGAACTGTGTCCTTGGAAGAAGGGGAGACACGTAGAGATAGCCATGTGACAGTGGAGCCAGAGGTTGGGGTGATGCTGTCACAAGCTGAGGAAGGCCTGGGGCTCACAGAAGCTGGAAGGAACCAGGAAGGATCCTCCTCTGCAGATTTCTGAGATAATGTGGCTCTTCTTACACCTTTATTTGGACTTCTGGTCTCCAGAGTGAGAGCAAATACACTTCTGTTGATTTAAGTCATCTAGTTTGTGGTACTTTGGAGCAATAACTCTAGGAACCAATACACACTCTCATCAGCCATCTGAATCAGTGACTAGGGAAATCCCAGATTCAATCTGGCAATAGAATCTCAACCCAGATACCTGGAGACAAGAAAGCAGGTCTCAGAGTGACCATGCAAGCTATCGTACTATGAAAGGTTCAGGAGCCAGACCCCTGCCCTGCTCCCTCTTCAGGAGATCTCACTGTCCACTTTGAAGAGGTGCCTTCTGTCCTGAGATGGACAGCATAAACCTTGAACAAGAGACTGGATTTCAGGGCCTTGGAGAAGAGAGACAAATCAAATCTTTTTCTTTCATTGTCCTGTTGTTTTTAATAATAACAATACCTCTCATTTCCTGAGCACTTACTCAGGCATTGTGTCAAGCACTTGACAAGGATGCTGTCATGTACAGCTGCACATAAGTAAGTCCTGTGGCTCCTGAGGGTCCACAAAGATGATGCCTTCCTTTGTACTGACCCAAGATGTCAAAATAAACCTGCAGGAAATGAATGAGGGGTGGCAAATTTTCAGTTTTCTACAGTCGCTGGAATGAAAACTGATGCACCACTATTTCCCTTCATATATATCCATTTAGTCACCCTAGTTCCGATTTTCTATAAAGCAAGTTTTTTATTTTTTTTAAACTTGGTGATACTGTCACAAGATTAAACCAAAGAAGCAGAAAAGCTACCTTGCATGAGAGAAGATCCAGAAAGGACTAGAAAAGCATCTTGTGTCTGAGGCATAGTTACACCAGCTCAGCTCTTTAAATTCTTTTAAAAAATAAATGATTTAAGAACCCCTCTCCTCTACCTACTCAAGTAGAGGGGAGCAGGAGCAGGCAGCACAAGAAAAGTCTTGTGATGAAATGGTAAGCCAACGTCATCATCTTCGTCTGCTTCTATGAGAGCACTGAGCTTCAGAAGAGAAGCAATGAGGCAGGTGAGAAAAAGGGAAAACACTTCCCTGTTATCACTGCTGTCCCCAACCTCAGAGAGGCTGCCGCCCATCCAAGACCTGTCCAGGGCAGGAACGACTCAGGGGCCAGAGACAAGCCCATCCTGGGAGTGAGTGGAGCCAGTGCTTCTTGGAAAGTGGGCCAGAAAAGGAGGCTGGATGTTGAATTTCCAGCCATGGAATTAAACCTGGTGGAACAACCTCTCTCCTCTCACAAATGCATCCCTCTCCACAGTGGATGCACTTCTTTCTCCCATAATGGGTCTATAAACTCTGAAGCATTCCAGCTCCATCCTAGGCCTGTGGTCTTGTTCAAGTCACTTAAAGTGAAGTGAAGTCGCTCAGTCGTGTCTGACTTTTTGCCATCTCATGGACTGTAGCCTACCAGGCTCCTCAGTCCATGGAATTCTCCAGGCAAGAGTACTGGAGTGGGGTGCCATTTCCTTCTCTGGGGGATCTTCCCAACCCAGGGATAAGATTTTCCTTATTTTCAAAAGGTAAAATAGAAACCAAAGGGGAAAAAAAGTAAATTGGATGTGGGTTTTGAGGACAAATGGAATAATGCCTATTTGCATAAGATCAAAATTGTATAGTGAGTTATAATGTGTAAACTATTAGTCGCTATAATATGTAAACAATATTATAATGATCATTGTAGTCTCCCAAACATTACTGGGGCTGCTGGAACAGTAAGGAGTATTTCGAGGCTGAGAATTGTGGGAGAGCCAATTATTCTAACCATCAGTTCTTCCTGATTTGGCAGCCCAGCCGGCAACCTACATTTTCAACTTGCAGAAAAGAAGGAAAATACAGGTCGACTCCCGGGAGGGAAACTGAAGGAAAAGAGGAATGAGGGAAGTGGCTAGAATCGAATTGCAGCTAGGTGGTTTGATTTTCTGTGTTGAGTTAAAGGTGTCAAGTCCAGACAGCAGGTTTATCAATAGTTACTATGTTTACCCAACAAAAAGAGATTGTGTTAGACCCCTACTGACCCGCAGCTAATCCCTTTCCCAGCAGGTCTAGGAAGGGGCTGTTTGCTCAGGCTGCGAGCAGTTTTTGCATCTAGAGGCTGCAGCAAACACTGACGAGAATAGAGCAAGCTCACAAACAGCAAAACCCCTCTCCCAGCCAGAAAGCTAGCAGGAAACACCTAAAGGGAAGGGATTCGTGAGCTTCCCTTACTGCTTGGGGAGCCAATCACAGGAGCCCGTTCAGACAGACAGCCAATCACATCGCTCGTCAGGACAGAAACCAATCATCTTGCTTCCCCATCTAGGCCATTTCTTCGCAAACCTCCTCCTGCTGAGGGCTTGTTAACAGCGCTGCCAGTGGCGGGGGATGCTAGAGAGGTGGGGCAGCCGAGAGCCCCAAGCCAGGTCAATGTAAGGGGCAGGCTCTGGCAGAAGGGCTGAAGAAAGATACGGCAAACACCCAGGCAGAGCCCAGCTCCAGTTCACAAGTCCACAGACATTTCTTTACAGGATACTGCCTCTGTCCCAGTTTCCCTGGAGGTTCAGATGGTAAAGCGTCTGCCTGCAATGCGGGAGACCTGGGTTCGATCCGTAGGTCAGGAAGAGCCCCTGGAGAAGGAAATGGCAACCCAATACCCAGTACTCTTGCCTGGAAAATGCCATGGATGGAGGAGCCTGGTAGGGTCACAAAGAGCTGGACACGTGTCAGTCGGACAGTGTCTGGGGCACTGGAAATAAGAGGGATCCCTTCAAAGAGCTCACAGTCTAGTTGGAGAAACAGAGGAGTTAAAAGAGCCAAGCTAGAAGCATGGGGTGCTGTGAAACCAGATTGGTTCAAGAGGACAGTGGCACCCAGGGGCCTATAGCCCAAAAAGGACCTGCAATAGCTTGAGACCCTCAGCACACCATACCCATTGGTTTGCTAAGGCTGCCATGACAAAGTACCACAGACTGGGTGGGGGGCTCAAACCACATTTCCAGAGGTTAGACGTCTGAGCTCAAGGTGACAGCAGGGCTGATTTCTTCCGAGACCTCTCTTCTTATAGGAAGTTGCCTTCTCCTAGTGTGTACACGTGGTCTCGCCTCTTTACCCACATCCTTGTTCAAATGTCCTCTTCTTATACGGACACCAATCCTATGGGATGAGGGCCCACCCTCATTTTACCTTATTTTTACCACTTTAAAGGCCCCATCTCCAAATACACTTGCATTTTGAGATCCTGGGACTTCGGACATACGTATGAACTTGGGGAGGAACAGTTCAGTCTATAACATCATCACTTTTCACAACTATTATGAAGCCCCTAATTAGCCACTTTCTCCTGCAGAGTCCACAGCGATCAGGGCCCCTTTGTCCCCTAAATCTCCCGTATCAAGTGCCTGGTTGACTCACTCCTGTCAGCCAAGCAGGATGACGAAGCTCTGCATCTGGCTCTTGAAGCAAATGCTTCGCAGTTCATCTTATTCTTCAAAAATCTGCATGTTGATGAGCATCTTGGAACTATCTCTTTCCACTACTCACCAGCTCTGTTCGCTGGCCTCATGCCCAAGGAATTTGATGTGTCACTGAATCTGCGATAAGGACTGGTATTTCTTTTAGGCCTGGCAGGGAGCGAGCCAGCTGTCCATCCATCAGGGCCCACACGAGCCAGGCTGGACATCCTGAGGAGGGTGTGCATGCCCTGAGTCTCCTGCGACAGGGCACAAGGGGTATTCTGTGATCACAGACCACAGGGCAGCCCAGCAGGGTCTGCACAGTCTACCTGAAGGTAGTAAGGACCCTGGTCTTTGTTGTACCACTCAGTGTGGCAAAGGTTCATCGAGCATCCACTCAGTGTCAGGCACTGACCTGTGCTAGAAGCCAAGAGGAGGGATGAAAGGATCACCATCCTGTCCTCATGGAGCTTACAGTCTCCTAGGGAAGGACTAAACACATAATCCAGCATAGGACTCTGGTCCAGTTATGGCCATGGGACTCAGGGAACAGAGAGTCAGTCTGCCCCTGTTTCAGGATTAAGAGAAGCTTCCAGCAGGAGCTGATGCATGAACAGTCTGGAGAGACTGATGAAATTAGATAGCTGATGGGGACAGTGGAGAGAGCAAGATGATCAAAGGAGGGGGTTCCAATAGGCAAGGGCAAGACGATGGAGGGATGAAGCATCAGATGTGTGGGAAGAATCTCATGCAAGCCTGTGTAACTGGAGCCTAAGAGGTGAAGGAGACAGTGGCAGGAAGTAGATAGGAGAGAAGGCCAGGGGCCAGGTCATAGACAGTTATGTAAGCTGTGCGAAGTGGCTTGGATATTTCCTGTGAGGTTTTAAACTGTGTTTATAGGAGCAACTGGACTCTTTCATGATGCCTTAGGACAAGAAGCAAGACTGAGCACGTGAAACGTTCGTCAGAGCATCTTGACTCTTACCTCTTTTATACAAATGACTCCAAATTTCTTTTCTATTTGAAAAAGAAATTTTCTAAAATTAAAAAAAAAATCAGCAACTACTATTGCTTTAGCTATTGAAGAATCTTTGTAGAGTTTTAAGCATAGAGTGGTATGGTGGTAGCAGGGGAGGGTGATAGTCTGCAACAGAGGGGTGCAGGCCTTGCAGCAGGAACACCAGGTAACAACCACTTCCAGCTGCTTTCCCCCGCCTTATTTTAGTCTGCCCCTTCTCCCAGATAGATTCTAATGCACCAGTTGGAAATGAAATGGTCCATGAAAGAGAAATACAAAGGAGCTGAGAGATTGGAGAGTTAGGAGATGAAACTGATGGGATGTCATGATTGATTTAACATGGAGAGTGAGGAAGATGGAAGTGTTTAGAAAAAATACTGGGTTTGCGGTTCAGGTGACTGGGTGTGCACTGGTGCCTTTAACTGGGAAAATAAATAGAGGGAAGGAGCTCATTAGAGCAGACAGATGACAAGTAGCGTGTTGGCCATGTGGCCTCTGACGTGCCAGGGGACATCCGCCTGGAGTGGCCATTTATTTGAGTCAGATACTTCTTAATACAGGCCAGTCTGAATAGATGCCTTGCATATTGTAACTAGGTGTAGGTAGGACTTTTTTTTTTTTTTTTCTTTAACAGATAAAGCCTTCAGGTTTTCTACAATCTCTTCTAGATCTACTTTTCGATCTCATCTCCTTGTACTTTCCAGAAGCATGTGAAATCAGAGTAGGCTGGTCTGCCCTGTCCACAGATGATCTGCTCAGATAGACTGGCTTCTTTCTTGTCCCCAAACATAGCTCCCATTGTAGCCTTTGGAATAGATACAGAGGCGATGGAATTGATGTCTCTCACGTGGGATCCATATAAAATGTAATAAAAGGAACGCTACATGGCATGCTGGTCCTGTTTCTAACACCCTTCTCCCACTCCTATGGGATGTGACTCATCCTACCAGACCCCTGTTCTCCATTCACTTCCTCCATGAATCCTTCTCTGCTCCACTCCCACGAGGAGGGCAAATCACAGGTCAGTTTGTCTGTAGAAAGTGTCCATGAGGGGAAATTCATTCTAGAGCACATCTTTTTGCTGGTTCCGGTTTCCGGGAGACTCCTCATCCGGGTACCCCAGCCCCTTACCACGGGGATTAGTTGCCCTTGTCTCTAGTGAAGAGTAGCGCTGGCCCAGGAGGGGTCCTCATCAGAGTGCTGAGGATTTTTGGGGACCCCGGGCACCGTTTGTTCTGGGTCAGAGGCTCGCCGAAAGGTCCTGGACCCAGCCAGCCATCTGCCCATCCGTTTAGCTGTGTCAGGGTCTATTTCTACCCGGTTCAGTGTTTCTTCGCCACGTCTCAGTATGACTGAGTTTCCATTGTGCCCATGTGCTCATCTTGCTCTCCCTCTGCTTTATTTTTAGTCTGCCCCTTCTCCCAGATGGATTCTAATTCTCCAGCCCTGAGCAAATGCTTAGCAACAAAGCCCAGGAGCCCAGAGCCATTTTCCAACTCTCCAAGCAGCACCTCTTTCAATGGAGAACTACCTTTTCAGTGCTTTGTTCCATAAGGAACAAACAGAGGGGGTTACTCCTAGTTCTTCAACACTGGCTGGTAGCTTCCCCCCTCCCACTTTCTCTTTTCTGTCTCTCTGCTTTTTAGGGTACCGAGATGACTCCGGTACAGAAAATTGCCTCTTTGGGGGCAACGAAGATGTTCAGCTCATTTTTTCCTATGTACTGGCTTGCATCAGATCAATAGAGATTCTTTCTACCCCTCCCAGATATAGAAAGATTTATATAGCCCACATGGCATGCTTATAATATACACATGAGGCCTGATAAATTATACACTATTTATTATGCTACGAAAATGATACCCTTTGCTTAATTAAAGTAGCCATATGCTGCAGTGCAAATCATTCTCATTCATTAAAATCCCAAAATATGTTTTTTTTTTAAAAAGGACAGCCAGCAGCAGTTTGGAAGAATACAACCAGATCACACAATCCTGAGGACAAAATTGCGCTAAAAATAGTTTTGATGTCTCAGCCAGAAAAAAAAAAAAAAACATATCCACCCATCCATCCATCTCTCTGTCTCTCCCTCCATTCATCCATTAATTTAGCAAATAATAATCAAGCGCCTTTGGTGTGTCAGACACCTTCCTGCTGCGGTGGCCAGTGTCCCATCCTTGTCCTCAAGGAGTACACAGACTCCTGTGAGTGGAGGCAAGTTAACAAGTGCGATGTGATGATAGTGGTGAGCCGGGCGCCTGGTAGCACATTGTCATTGTTGCTGTTGTTTACTCACTAAGTCGTGTCCAACTCTTTTGCCACCCCATGGACTGTAGCCCACCAGGTTCCTCTGTCCATGGGATGTCCCAGGCAATAATACTGGAATGAATTGCCATTTCCTTCTCCAGGAGATCTTCCCAACCCAGGGATCAAAGCTACATCTCCTGCATTGCAGGCAGATTCTTTTTACCACTGAGCCATCCAGAAAACCTTAGAGAGTGTCTCACTTAGCCTTGTCGGACCAGAAAGATTTCTCAGGAGAGGTGTTTTCTGGGTACATCCTAAAGGATAATTAGGTCTGGGAAGTGTTCCAGACTATTCCTTTTTCCATTACCTTGTTTATTTTCTTCTTAGTGATTAACAGATCCCACATCTGGGGTTATTTTTTTCACTCTTTTGTTTCCATGAATATTTTCTGTCTCCCTTGTACCTCTGTAATCTGAAAGTGTGCTCCAACAGGAAACACAGCTCATTCGTCTTGTCCAGCGGTCTTACCCCAGCACACGTCATTGTGATTAGCATACAAGAGGGGCTCAAAACAGTTTACTGAATGAATAAATGAATAGCATGTGCAAAGGCCCTGAGCTGAGACAGCACAGGATATGTCCTGGGAGGTTTAAAGACCACTGTGCCACCTTCCCTGGTGCTTTGCACAGCCTCCCCAGATGCCTTGCAACACCTCCCTGCACTCACCCCTCCAGACACTCCCCCCACCACCCTTTCCCACAGGAACTGGCATTTGCCCACTGGCTAGAGTAAATAAGCACATTTGCATCCTGGAACAACAGCAGCTATGTTTCTTCATGACCTCAAGGTTAATGGCCAGTGGCCCCCAGGCACCATCTGCAGCAAACTAGGCCGTGACCACCTGAGAGACTCACTGTCACTCAGGCTGACCATGGGCTCAAGACACACTCTTCCTTTTCAGGAAGCCCTGTCTAAGATGAGGACCATTCTCAAGCCAGAGTCAGAAACACCTGGGTTCAAATCCAGCCTGGCCCAACATACTGAATCCTTCCAAGCCCTTTCTCCATCTTTAAAATGAAGATTAAAATACCACCTTCATGAAACTTTTAGAGATTAAATTAATTAATATACATGAAGTGCTTGGCATACAGTAAATCCCCAGCAAGTGAAATTATTATCATTGGATAGCACCAAAGGCACTTCTGGTTCTAAGAGTCTCCCTCTCCTTCCCACAAATGCTCGCAGATGAGCAGTGTTATCTCCCTTGGTTCATCCAAGGCTAAGAACTATCCTTGAGAGAGATTCTTACCATTGTAGTAGCGGTGTGTTAGTTGCTCAGTTGTGTCCGACTCTTTGCAACCCCATGGACTGTAGCCTGCCAGGCTCCTCTGGTCCTTGAGATTTTCCAGGCAAGAATACTGGAGTGGATTGCCATTTCCTCCTCCAGGGGATCTTCCCCTCACCCAGGGTTCAAACTCATGTCTCCTTTATTGTAGGCAGATTCTTTACTACTGAGCTATCTGGGAAGCCTCCTAACACTTTGGTATTAATGAGCTCATGCTTTTATGGAATCTCTATATATAGGACTATTTGTAAGCCTTTTTGACAAAACAGAGAGCCGTTTTGGGGAAGGAGGAACAAATAAGGCTGAAGGGCAGGTCAGGGTCAGATTAGGAGGGCCTTGCTGCTGCTGCTGCTAAGTCACTTCAGTCGTATCCGACTTTGTGTGACCCCATGGACTGCAGCCCACCAGGCTGCCCTGTCCCTGGGATTCTCCAGGCAAGAACACTGGAGTGGGTTGCCATTTCCTTCTCCAATGCATGAAAGTGAAAAGTGAAAGGGAAGTCGCTCAGTCATGTCCAATTCTTTTGAGACCCCCATGTAATGCAGCCTACCAGGCTCCTCCATCCATGGGATTTTCCAGGCAAAAGTACTAGAGTGGGGTGCCATTGTCTTCTCTAGGAGGGCCTTGAATGGCATCATTTAGTCATTTACTTCTTCCTTGGATGCACACATTCAAGCACTACTATTTACATAGTGAATTTCTTTAAATCAAATTTACAACTACACTCTTAAAAAAAACTTAGCCTTATCTAAGAAATAATAACATAATAATCACAGGTTTTATATCCTATTTGTATTTATCTATTAATAATATGCACAAGTATATATAGGTTTTTTGGAGTACTGTTAATGAACCCCTAATGTAATTTCTTGTACCATCTGGGCACGTGTACCCTATTTCAGAAACTGCTCAGGCATGGAGAGCCAGCATAGTTTCAACACAGGGAAGGTCAAAGGGAACTTTTAGGAAAATTGACCTCTTACCTTGGTAGCTATTGGCAAATCATCCCAAAGATTTATAGGTGACAGGTTTTGTGCAAGGTTCAGGTCTGTATTCCTGGGGTACATGTAGACCCGGGGTTGTGAACTAGCATGAGAGGCACAGGAAAACCATGGTGTTCCTTTCCAGAGTGGGAATTTAACTCATTGGTAAGTAATTTAAAACAGTGTGGCTATCTTGTGGACATTTTACAGTTATTTAGCAAAAATCACAGGAGTATTTAATTAAAAAAGCAAAGTCCAAGAATCTCACCCTGGCTGGGAGCCCAGAGAACCTTGAAAGAGAGCACAAAAGGACTAAAGATGGGAGCCCTGGGTAGGAGGCTAGTCCATCCTGTAAGGAAGAGTCCACACGTTTCTATTATATATGCAAAGTTTTGCCCAGCCCGCCTTCAACAGAACTTATGCAAACCACAGCAAGTGTATATACATGGACTGCTAAATGCATACACGAAGGAACACACACTTCAGGCCTTGTCTGTCAAGCCCAAGGCCCCCGGGTACAACACGGAGTCAATTCACAAGACCGCCGCTGTGGGACAAAGCCTACGGCCGAGGATGGGTGGTCTAAGTCCACTTGGCTTGAATTTCTGACAAACTAGACGTATTGAATTTGGAGTTCTAATTCTTTTCATCCATAATCAGGGAGTCATAGAGAGAGCAAGTATGTACGCTCACAGAGTCACCTTCATTCACACCCCCAGATACATACTCATGCCCACACACACACAGGCAGGTCAGACTGAACGACCCTCATGCTCCGACCCCCTGAGCTGCTCTGAAGGACCCGTGAGGTTCCCGCTCCTCCTCACTCTGGTCCCACTTCCCCGGAGCCCAAAGGCCAGGGCGCCTTCTGACACCCAGCTGGGAGCAGGCCCTCTGTCCTAGATTAAAGGGGTGCTTGGCAGGAAACACAAAGAAACTACAGCCCGGCTCCCAGGGTGGCTCTTTCCTTGCTTCCCAGCCTGTTCTTCTTGCTCCCTGGGCCCCTGGACAAGAGGCCACTCAGAAATCATGGCCCGGGAACAAGGCGGCATTGTCCCTTGGGTCTGGGCTTTCCTGAGGCTTGGGTGAGAGAAAGAGAGATGAGAGGGCTCCCTGGACCACAAGGTCTGGAGAGAAGCTGGCACCTGGGGAAGAACAAGTTCCCAGGCAGCCAGCCAAGCTGAAGTCCTCCAGCTGGTGTGGACACTGGCCCTGCTGCTCTCCATCCCCAGAGAGCACCTTCTCTGGAGCCCTTGCTTCACAAAACCCTCTTTCTACATGGCACTAACCTGAGCCCACCATTACTTTCATAGCACCTCTAGCAGGCATGCAGGACGTTAATCTGCAGAAGCAGAGAAGGGGCGTTGGCACTGGAGGCATGGGGCCCCCACCTTGAGGTACCAGCCCCATCTCCCCAAAGGTCATTGTCCAGAAGGAAGACCCCGGCCTGTCTGGCCCCAAGGGCCAACAGCACGAATGCAGCTGGTAACCCTCACTCCCAGATGCAGGTTCCTGTTCTCAGAGGTGGCAGTAGGGAGTCTTCAGGAGCTGCTGTGAGGATCAGTATTTGTGAGGGGCCCTCACTCAGCTCCCCTGCCCACATGTTCTACTAAGCACCAATGGAAATCCAACGCTGTCCCTCAAACTTCAGCCTGGCCATGGAAATCCTCCAGGCAACATGCTACTCATCCTCATTTCGACCTTTTTTGGCTTCTCAGCAGCTCATCGTTTTTTTTTTAAACAATCTTCAATCACCCCATACAATCAGGGGACATTGGCTGCAAGTTACCAAAAACAAAACACACAAAAAACAAAATCGAACTGGTCTAAAGAGCAAGGAAAGCTGTTGACTTGAAGGCCCAAAGAAGGGGCTGGATCCCTCCAGAGGCTCCAGCTCCGTGTCTCTGCCTCTCCACGTCTCCTTCAGATGCGTTCCCTGCTCTGTGGTTGGCTGGCCCACCTCACAGGTACAGAATGGCTTGAGCAGCCTCATTCCTCACAAACATAAAACCAATATCCAGGAGAGAGTTTCTTCAGGTGACACATTGCTAAGAGAAAGGATATGTCTCTTCTTGCAAACCACCTTTGGGAACTGCTGGTGGGTGACATCTCCTTATGAGGCTCTACATCTCTGGCTAATGACTGATTAAGCTGTGGCTACCTGGCCCATAATGGGAGAGTCATAGAACTTTGTCTCACTGGGCCCAGGGATTGGCCTGTGGATGGGCATGTAACCCAAGCTAGGCTGGTCATGGTCCTCCCTGAGGAACTGTCTAACTGAAGATTAGGTGAAGAGCCACCTTCTGACTGATTATCATACTGTGTGGATCTTAACTGGGGTCTGTCTGCCACTAGCCACTCCTGTAGAGAAAAGTCATCTGAGAGAAGATGCCGATAATTAGGGAGACCAATCAGGAGGTGGTGATGGGGTGTGGGTTCCTGGGTCCAGCGGTGCCTCGGGAAAGTTCCCCTCTCCTCTCCCAGTATTTTCTTGTGTCATACAGTAACCCCCACTGAAGTGCATGTGCGCCTGCTCAGTCACTCAGTCATGTCTGACTCTTTTGAGACCCCCATGGACTGTAGCCCACCAGGCTCCTCCATCCATGGAATTTCCCAGGCAAGAATGCTGGAATGGGTTGCCATGCCCTCCTCCAAGGGATCTCCCCAACCCAGTGATTGAACCCACGGCTCCTGCAGCTCCTGCATTGGCAGGCGAATTCTTTACCACTGTGCCACCTGCGAAGCCTAACC
>NW_011495071.1:2122361-2127382 GCF_000754665.1 Bison bison bison
GGGCCCAGCACAGCTGTATTATGCTGATAAACATGGGAAGAAGAGCATCACTGTGGAGGCTTGGAAGGAAGCTTGGGCATCAGGCACACTGCTCAGAACACACCTTGTCTCGCTTTCTGGGATGGGCAGGATTTGTATCACAATGTGGGGCCTCCTCTGGATTGCAAACAGGAGAGAGAGAGCGTAAGGTCCCCATCAGAAGAGTGTCACAAAGGAGGCAGTGTTGACTGTAGGCCCATTTTTTTCCTTTGTTTTTATTCCTTTAGTCAACAAATATTTCAGGGGCCCCCACTATGTGCCACCAATAATATTTTTCCTAATATATTTCTCTGTGCCAGCCTCCCCTCTTGTCTACCTTCTCTGTTGCTCTGTGTAATCTGTGGCTCTTCATTTGCAGTGTCTCTGCCTCTCTATTGCTTCCTTCTCCTGTTGACAAATTTCCTTGTGGGCTTTATGGTGTGGCTTCCCAATTTACTTTATAAAATACCTCAGACCCAGAGCCCTAAAACGTAACTCCTATACATGGAAAAAAACAAAACAGAAAGGCAAAGACATATGATTTATTCTGGAAAGCAAGCTTCCTGTGCGATGGCAAATTCTGACCTCTGGACAGAAGGTTGCCTCTGAAGCGATACGATCTGCTGCTGAAGTCCCGAGCTCGCCACCTAGGAGAAGATGAGGGTCTTTCAGAGAAAGGCTATTACTGGACCCAGCCACTGCCACATGAGGACATAGAAGATGGCAAGGCTTGGTGAGGGCAGAGATGAACTGCTCTGAATCATGAACCAGAAGTAGATTGAACCACACTAATTTGCTAAAGCTTGAACAAAACTGGACCTGTGTGGATATGCCTTTGTGTAAATTGCCAAGTCCAAGAACTTCTTTCTATTCTTCATCCTCTTAGCCCCTTCCTCTCACCTTCTCTCCCTTCCCATCTTTCTTCTTACCTCCTTTAAAATTAAGAAAAAAAAGTTTAAGCCTTGCTTTCTGCATTCCCACCTGCTTGAAACATTCTCTGCCCTTGGCTTCTGAAAGAACGCACTCCTCTGCCCCTTGAAGCTCTCCCATTTCTCTTTAATCACGATCCCTTTGCTGGCTTCTTTTCAACAGCCTTCATCCCGTGAATATTTCTGCCCTGTGCTTCTTCCTTCCCTGCATTTTCCTTCCACATGAGCTCTCCCATGCGTTTTCATCCACACCCTTGGTTTTGATTACCACCTAAGGAGGTGGTGCCTCAAATGATACCTCCAGCTCAGCCTTTCTCCCAAATTCAAGACCCACAGTTCTGATCTTCCCAATGATTTCCTCACAGATAGTTTTATACGTAAGTCATTCAAAACACAACTCATTGTCTTCTTTCCCCAGATCCCCTCCCTCTCCAGGCTTCTCCAATCCAGTGGAAGGCTTTTCTCCTAGCCGATCTTCCAAGTCTTAAAACGGGGACTCATCCTGAAGCTGTCACATTAACCTCCTCCCTCACCCATGACACCTATCATTTTTAAACTCTAAATGTGTCTCACTTGTGTGTATCGTTTCTAAACTCTAAATGTGTCTCTTGCATATGCCCTCTTGTTCAACCCAATGTCACTGCCTTTATCCAGACCCAAGCCATTGCTTTACTCCATTAATTAAACAAAACCTTCTTCAAGTCTTTGCTCTGCTCTGTTGTTTAAACAGGACAGGGTGTCTTGCTCAAATGCAGATCTGATCATGTCACTATTAGGATGGTTCAGTAGTTCCCCTCCTCTTCAGAATGAGGCTCTGTCTAAAGACTCTTTAGAACTGAGTCCTCACCCCTAATGTTCTGTTCCCGGCTCATCACTCTCCTCTGTGCTCCTGGACTCGAGCAGTTCCTTGGGTGCCCCTCTTCTCACCTCTCCTTATCTCTCTCTGTGGTCTTTCCTCTTGCTGTCACTTCTCCATCCACCATCCATCGCTCTCAGGTCCTATCCTGGGACTCACTGGAGTCCTTATAAGCCCAGCCCTTGGAAACTGTAATATGTGTTCAGTGAATGAGTAAGTGTTTCAGAAATTCTTTAGCATGTGGCTTTATCATCACTGTTCCAAGAAAGATCTCCCTTCTTAGCCTGGTAGACTTACTGCCCCTACCTTTTGCTCCCATGGTACTCTCTATGTTCCTTCTTGCTTCAAACTCATTTTAACTCACTTATTTTTCTCTCTTTCTCCATTATGGACTATGAGGTCCTTGAGGACTGGAATGCTGACGTGGTTTTCTGTGCAACCCTAAAGTCAGGCATTAGGGTAAATCCTAAACAAACGTTTGTTGAAACAAAATGAGATAAACAAGTCAGGGCATCAGAACATTCTACAATGCAACTTTCCCCAGACTATTTCATTCAGCTCAAATGCATGGTTTTGGAGTCAAAATATGTGTGAAATGGCAGACGAGAGAGCATCTGACTTCCTTGGGGGCGGGCTGAGTTGGCTGTTCCCTCAGAGAGAGCAAAGAACAAAAGGACTCCCACTTTGTTATTCTTAATAATGTGTCGCAGCAATCAGGGCTTAACAGCAGTGGTTAGAGTGGGTCTTCTTATGTTCTGTCCGCAAACCTTGGAAAATAAGCAAACACAGCAGCAGAAACCAACGCAGTTTCTCTGTTTCCCATTTAACAGTGCCAGCAAGCAGCCCATTGATGCTAATTGCATAGGGGGTAGGGGGTCTTTCTACTACCAGGAAAGGTGAAATAGTGCCATAAGAAAAGCCTGAACTGCAAGCTTATGTGTCAATATTTATACCCTTTCCAGGACAGGCAACAGACACATGAAGAGACAGCAGAAGCCATTCTGTGCCAACCAAGAAAGATCTCAACCCAGGGTAAGCCAAGAAGAACAGCCTTTTATCAGGAAAATCCTGTGCTTTGCTGATGCTCAGAAATATCTGACTTACAAATGCTTATTCTATTAATATTAATGGGCGTGAATTCTCACTGGGCAATCTGGAGACGGGAGACCCAACTCCTACTCAGGAAAGTCTGTAACAAAGAAGAAGCAGGAGGAAGGAACAAGTGCTGGCTGTCTTGCTCGTTTGCTTTTTAACCTCCCTGGGTTGAAGTTACCAGGGAGGCATACACCAGAACAATTCTGCTCAGAACAATTCTGCTGCTGCCAAACCCGTCGACCACTACAGCAAGGCATACCAATGTCAAATAGATGAGCTGGGTCCTGGAACCAGTGACCTCTGGGAGGGAGTGGGGACAGCAGGGGGATGGGAGGAAAAGATTGCATTGAGACCCTTTGGGAAAAAGGCTGGTCTCAAGGAAATGGCAGCTGGGAAGGGGTTAAATTCCAAATGTGGTGCATGAGAAATATAGACTTGTTTTGGAGTCAAGTCCTGGAGATATTTTCATCTAGCAATGAGAATCTTTTGAAGTTGGAGCATGTAAACCCCCAAGCAGCAGTTCTTTGTTGCTCTCACTTTTGATGTACACTTCCTTTGGACCACTATCCGCGAAATGGGTAATATAGTATTTGCCCACTGGGATAGTAATTAGCTTGTTTTCCTCTGTAAAGCTTGGCCATAATGTTCTTGCTCTTTTCCTTAGAGTCCACCCATACAATGAGCAGATGGGCCATGTGAGGACTGAGAGCTCATGGGATGGTGGAGCTGAGTGAGTGGGGCTCAGAGCTGGGAGGGTCAGAAGAGAGTTATTAATACATGGCCCCTGGCACAGACCTCTGCTGCAGTGTGCTTTGTCAAGATTTCTACCAACAGGCTGACTCTGCTCATGAAATAATCCACAGTCCATCCACATCTCAACAAACTAGAAATCTCACCTGACCATTTTAATACAGAGTTTATTGAAAAGATATAAAGCAACAAGTTAGAAAGCTTTTAGTGGAGGAGCATTCAGGAAAGCACATTTTAGAATATAATCAGTAATTCATCTTTACCTTCCTGTGGAATCAGAGAATATCTCAATATTTATGATCAAAGGTATAGTAAATACCATATTGTTTTTGTTTTAGTATTTTATTATAGTTTTATTGTTCATAAACTTATCTTTGTAGTCAAATGGTACCTGCAGGCCAGTCTGAATAAATCAGACTGTCTCAGCTAGAAATTACTATTTTATCCTATTCCCTACCCCATTGCTACACTGACCCCCAACCAACAGCTCCATTCCCCCTCCCATCCCCACTCATCCCCTTGCATCTTGCCAGGAACTGATCCTTCCTCCACACACAGGGTTCCATAGGTAATGTCCAGTTACCATAATAGCACCATCTGACAGGTACCCAGGGTAAATGTCCCATCAGAGCTCTTAATCAGGTTTCTTAAAAACAAACAAACAAACAACAAAAAAACAGCTTTATTGAGGTATAACTGATAAATAAAAAGACTTCACATACTTAATGCATCCAATTTGACGAGTTTGAATACATACATGCAGCTCAGAAATCATCACCACAGTTGAAGTACTAAGTATATCCATCACCTTCCAAAGTTACCTCCTGTCTCTTTAGGTTTCTGTTTTGGTTTGGTTTGGTTTGGTGGTAGGAGAACTTAACGTGAGATCTATCCTTTTAATTTTTTAAGTGCACAATATTAATATTTAGTATTAACTAAAGTAATTTAGTATTAACTAAAGTATAGTATTATTCAGTTCAGTTCAATTCAGTTCAGTCGCTCAGTCATGTATGACTCTTTGAGACCCCATGAATTGCCACACGCCAGGCCTCCCTGTGCATCACCAACTCCCGGAGTTCACTCAGACTCACGTCTATCGAGTCAGTGATGCCATCCAGCCATCTCATCCTCTGTCGTCCCCTTCTCCTCCTGCCCCCAATCCCTCCCAGCATCAGAGTCTTTTCCAATGAGTCAACTCTTCGCATGAGGTGGCCAAAGTATTGGAGTTTCAGCTTTAGCATCAGTCCTTCCAATGAACACCCAGGACTGATTTCCTTTAGGATGGACTGGTTGGATCTCCTTGTAGTCCAAGGGACTCTCAAGAGTCTTCTCCAACACCACAGTTCAAAAGCATCGATTCTTCGGCACTCAGC
>NW_011495071.1:2127482-2127814 GCF_000754665.1 Bison bison bison
TCTCCAGCATTGTTAGGCGAATTCTTTACCACTATGCCACCTGCGAAGCCTAACCCCCACTGAAGACTATTCCTCAGATGCCCATTGGATGTGGGGTGAGCCACACGGCATTCATTCTGCCAATAGGATAAAACCAGGATCAGCACATTATCTGTGTGCAGAGATTTTGCTCTGAACAATGAAAAGAATGTTTCTCACTTATCCTTTCTGGCTGAACTTCTGGGGCATCTCATTCACTGGTCTCCCAAAATAACCAAGCTAGTCATGTCCAATATAAGTACAAATTCAGGGGGCGGTCATTTACTACCCAGAAACCCTCTGGTGTCCAGCAC
>NW_011495071.1:2127914-2134764 GCF_000754665.1 Bison bison bison
CTTGTAGTCCAAGGGACTCTCAAGAGTCTTCTCCAACACCACAGTTCAAAAGCATCAATTCTTCGGCACTCAGCTTTATTCACAGTCCAACTCTCACATCCATACAAGACTACTGGAAAAACCATAGCCTTGAATAGATGGACCTTTGTTGGCAAAGTAATGTCTCTGCTTTTGAATATGCTCTTGTATATAGTAAGTTTAATATGAACTAAATTTAGTACTAACTAAAGGCACTGTGTTATAAAGCAGATCCCTAGAACTTCCTCATCTTGCATAACTGAACTTTTCCACTTGTGAACAACTCCCGACTTCCCCAGGCAACCAGCATTCTCATCTCTGCTTCTCGAGTCTGTTTTAGATACCTCATAGAAGTGGACTCGCACCATATCTGTCCTTACAAATGTGACTTGCTCAGTTTACTTAGCATAATGTGCTCCAGGTCCATCCCCATTGTAGCATATGACAGGATTTCCTTCTTTTCTAAGAGTGAACAATATTCCAGGTATGCAGATACCACACTTTGCTCTCCATTCATTTGTCAATGGACCTTTTGGCTGTCTTGGCTATTGTGAATAATCTGATAAGGGATTAATATTCAAAGTATAGAAAGAACTCCTACAACTCAATAACAAAGCACCTATTGAAAATGGATCTTGAATAGACATTTCTCCAAAGAAGACACACAGATGGCCAGCAGGTACATGAAAAGATACTCAGCACCATTAATCATCAAGGAAATGTAAATCAAAACTACAGTGAGATATCACCTCACACCCATTAGGATGCGTTTTTTTTTTTTTTTAATTTTGACAAGAAGGTGGAGGAATTAAACCCTTGTACACTGTCAGCGGGAGTGTGAAACGCGTAGTGGCTCCTCAAAAACTTAAAAATAGAACTACCTTATGATATAGTAGGGGAAAGGCAATGGCAACCCACTCCAGTACTCTTGCCTGGCAAATCCCATGGACGGAGGAGCCTGGTAGGCTGTAGTCCATGGGGTCGCTAGGAGTCGGACACAACTGAAGTGACTTAGCAGCAGCAGTAGCATGATATAGTAATCTTACTTGTGAGTTTACATCCAAGAGAACTGAAATTAGTATCTCAAAAGAGATATCTACACTCCCTTGTTCATTGCAACTTTATTCAAAATAGCCTTTCTCAGATTTCTATAGCAGAAACTGAAGAAGAAAAGGCAGTCCTTCTTCTAGTGCAAAGTCAAGAAAATATGAACTCAAAAAGGAGCAGAGTTTGAAAATACGAAAGATTGTATCTAAAGATACAAAGCAGAAAGACTCTTATCTTCACCTAAGAAAAGCTGGTTTTCATTTATTGAAGTGAGAATGGGACTCACAAAGTTTTCCAATGCCCGTTGCACGTTTATGACAAATATATAAGATCTCTGAGCCCAGGCTTTTATTAGCAGTGACCCTCAAGCTCATCCAAGCACCCAGCACTGTATTAAATGTTTATTAAAGTTACATCAGCACACATGGCACTCTCCCTGCATGTGGCAACCTGCCAACCACTCTCTGCCAATGACTCTGTCTCTTGACCAGGGCAGATCTATCAATATCAGTGATCAGTCACCATATGATGACTATGGTCAGTACAGCTGACCAGCACTGCTTAATGGGCGTTTGCCCTTGTGACTCTTGGTTTGGCTGACTTCCACTTCAAACATGTAGGAAGACAAAACTCCTTATAAAGAGGCTGAGGAAAGTCTTAGGGGCCTGACATCTGTTTCTTTTCACAGAAGTGGGTGTGCACATTCATGACAAAGCCCAGAGAATACCAGAGACATGAGTTGTGACAAAGATACTAGGGAAACCCTGGGTTTTCTAACACTTTCAAGGTTGCTATTTGTAGTAGATTGATGGCACAGGTGCCTCCAATGATGGCTTTCCTGAGTTCACGTCTTTGCTATGTGACTATGTAGCCCCTCCCTTGAAAAACTGAAGGCTTTTTCCCCACACTTGAGTCAGCAACCTGACTTGTTTCGGCCCATACCATGTGGCAGAAGTGTCAGTTTTGAGCCTAGGCACCAGGAGGCCTTCGTACTTCCACTTTGCATTCTTAGAACTTTGATACCACATGTGAACATACCAGGCTAGCTTCTGGAAGATGAGAGAACATGTGAAGGAAAGCCCACTTGTTCCAACCAAGGCCATCCCATATCAACAATAACCAGCCAACCCCCAACACATGTGGCACAGACCAGCCAAGATCACCAGAGCTGTTGACCTTACTCACAGATGACACCCAGCACATTAATGAGCCCAGCTGAGACCAGAATAACCACCCAGCTGATCCATACACTCACGAGCCAAAGTAAATATTTGCGGTTCAAGCAACTGAGTTTTGGGGTGGTTTGTAATGCAGACCTAGCTAGCTGAGACCCTGATTTCAAACGTGTTGGAGTCACAGCATTGCTAATTATTAGATAAATGTAAATGAAAGCTACATGAGTTATCACCTTACACCAATCAGAATAACCATCATTAAAAAGTCTACAAATCATAAATGCTGGAAAGGGTGTGAAGAAAAGGGAGAACTCCTACACTGTTGGTGGGAATGTTAACTGGTGCAGCCACTACGGGGGACAGTATGGAGGTTCCTTTAGAAACTAAAAATAGAGCTAAAACTAAAAATATATGATCCTACAATTCCACTCCTGGGCATATATCCAGAGAAAACCATAATTTGAAAATGTACATGTACCCCAATATTCGTAGCAGCACATTTTACAATAGCCAGGATATGGAAGCAGCCTAAATATCCATCAACAGATGAATAGAATAAGATATGTATACACATACAATGGAATGTTACTCAGCCATAAAAAGAATGAAATGATGCCATTTGTAGCAGCACTGACGGACCTAGAGATTATCATAATGAGTGAAGTAAGTCGGAAACAGAAAGACAAATACCGTATGATATCACTGATTTGTCCAATCTAAAATATGACACAAAGCAACGTATTTACAAAACAGAAACAGATTCACACATATGGAAAACAAACTTATCGTTACCAAAGGGGAAATTGGGTGAGGGAAGGATAAATTAGGAGTGTGGGATTAGCAGGCACAAACTACTATACATAAAATAGATAAACAAGGTCCTACTGTTTGTGCATATGTGTCTATACATATGTGCATCTGTGTTATATAGAATATATATACTCAGAATCCTGCAATAAGCTATAATGGAATACAATATGAAAAAGCATATTTATATACATTTACACCTATACATACCCCGGAGTAGGAAATGGCAACCCACTCCAGTATTCTTGCCTGGAAAATCCCATGGACAGAGAAGCCTGGTGGGCTACAGTCCATGGGGCCGCAAAGAGTCAGACATGACTGAACACAGCACAGCACCTGTACATACATGTATATATGTATGCATGCATGCATACTATGCTGTTTCAGTCATGTCGGACTCTCTGTGACCCTATGGACTATATAGCCTGCCAGGTACCTCTGCCGATGGGATTCTCCAGGCAAGAATACTAGAGTGGGTTGCCTTGCCCTCCTCCAGGGGATGGCAACCCCTGGTTGCCCCTGATTCCTGATGCAGGGATCAAACTCACATCTCACGTCTCCTGCTTCGGCCAGTGTGTTCTTTACCACTAGTGCCACCTGGGAGCCCATGTATATGTAAACATATATGTGTATGTATGTATCTGAAACATCTGAATCACTTTGCTGTACACCGGAAACTAACACAACATTGTAAATCGACTGTGCGTCAATTAGGAAAATGGCAGCATCAGATGAAGAACTCTATGAAGACGCCTCCCGTACCTTCCTTACATCACAGCGCAGCACAACCTTATAGGGAGAGCACCTCCACACTCTGTACCATGACGATCCGGTTAGAAGCCACGGCTGCTCTCACAGGAAGAGTACAGCTGCATCTCCATTGCCCTGTCATCTTCACGTTTGCCTGTCTCCTGACCTGCACGTTTCTTTGGGGAACAGGTGGTGGCACTTCTGCCCACAGCTGCTCACCTCAGGAACCTGGTTGGTTCTCACTAACACACTGAAGGTTATCACGGGCACCCATGCGCGTTCCTTTGTCAGGATGCTCCCCTGAGCTGCCTCACTTCGTATGTCCTCAGTCCCTTGCTCCATCACAGTATGTATCCCACATGAGGATGGTGCTTTCACTTCTCAGACTTCTTCACGAGCCTGGAGGCCTCAGGAGGACAGAGACCAGATCTGCCTGGCCTGTCACTGATTCTTCGGTCTGCAGCACAGTGGTGGCACACAGCAGGCGCTCAGCGAGTATCTGCTGAGTGAAGGATGAACATATGCCTGCAGGCCCCTTCTCCTCCTGCCTCCTTTGTGCCTCTCTTCCTGCTCTCTCTTTAATTCTTGCCATCACTTCATATCTTGAGTCCTGCTTTTTTTCTAAACGCTGAAGATGTAGGGGCTTAAGTCATAGTCAGTCTTCTCTTTGAAGGAAGACAAAGAAATATGTATTATATTAGGGAATAATTTCTCCCCAAATTGGTTAACAACACAAAGTAGCAAAATTTTGCTACGTGAAAGAGTAGACTTCAATCACTGGGTAAGTGAGGTGACATTGAACATGTCTGTACAGCAAGCAGCACATGGTGTTCTCAATTCGTACGAGGTAGCAGCAATCTGGAGTCAACTGAGCATAAGCTACCTACTGCCTGCTCAGAGTTGTACCAGGTGCTGTGGAGCAGATACAAGAAGAAAGGCCAACAGGCAAAGTCAATGTGAAACCAGGGATCAAGCGTGAGATCTCTACCATATTCACCATTTTTAAGTATTTATTTAGTTTTATTTTGGCTGCATCGAGTCTCAGTTGCAGCGTGTGGGCTCTCTAGTCGTAGCGCAAGGGCTCAGTAAGTGTGGCATGCTGACTGAGTTGCTCCATGACACGTAGGGTCTTAGCTCCCCGACCAGAAATCAAACTCACATCTTCTGCATTACAAGACAGATTCTTAACCACTGGACCACCAGGGAAGTCCCACCCACCATATTCACTGTTGGTTAATAGTGATCAGGCAAGCTTTGGGTGAACCATTCTGTCCCAAACACAGTCTGTTGACTTCAAAATCCTTCTCATTTGCATTGTGAAATACTCTTATGCCTTCTTAAAACATTCTCTGATTTTATAAGCCTTCATCCCCATGAAATAGGGATGAAGTTTCTAGCTGCCTTAGGTATCTGAAAAGGCAAAATTAAAATTACCTGACTTAACAAGAAGTGGACTTTGTTTTATGCAAAAACACAAAGGCTGTTCTACACAGTCATGATGCAGTGTCCCTGAGGGGCTTGCTAAGTGTATTTATTCACTTTTATTTGCTTATCTCTGGTTCAGTTTTCATGGGTTTTATTTACTTTTTTGCAAGGTCCAAAATCTGTCTGTGATACACCTTAATGAAAAATAGCAAACCACTTAGAAGGTTTATAAGATGTTCAAGTAATGGGAATTAGAAGTCATTATCTTTTGTGAAGGCAGCAAATGGTTGTCTGAATGGAGTTGATTTGGGTGATATGTATTATAACGGAACAAATTACTAATGAAGTGCTAAATTACTGGAAACATCCCTGTTACTTATTAAACACTTTGGTTAATTAGAATGGGGAAAAATAAAGAGTTGGAGTACACTTTAATACCTCTTTGGAGGCCAGGTCAGTAGCGAACAGATGTGTGAGTCTGAAGCCCAGCCCAAGGGCATCCTTTCAGACACAGGCTTCCAAGGATCTGTGAGAAATGTTCCAGGGTGGAGGGGTAGAGCTGCCCACTTTCCAAGCTCCAAACACACCCTGACTGCACGGACAGATGCCTCCTTCTGTCCAAAATGAGGGACACCGGCCAATCATCCCAGGTCAGTAACAGCGTGTTTTTAATAAACACAGAAATGCAGCTGGAAATAAAGGAAAATGGACCCAGGGGAAAATACGGAGGAAAGTCCTAGGGAGATGTTTCATGTTGTCTATTTTGAACATGTCTGCTTTGTAGACTGTGACACAGCTGAGAGGCAAGAGTGTGATAGCCCTCCTCCCCCACCACCACCATTCTCACCTCCCTCCTATCCCCATAATCTCTGCTTCATAACCTGGTTCTGGTAACTGGTTTCCTCCTGCTGCTGCCTGTGCCCTCTGGTGATTGCCTATGCTTCTGGCTTCTAAGTCCAGGACTCCGACTTCATCTAGCAGCTATAGTAAGAGCTTATGATGGATAATCTTCCAGGCCATGGGGATACCCAGATATCTGGGTGTGTCTGTGATGTAGTTTCTGGAAGAGATTAGCATTTCAATTGGTGAACTGAGTGGAGCAGATGGTTCTCCCCAATGTGAGTGAGCATCATTCAATCCATTGAGAGCCCGAACAGAACAAAAAGGAAGGTTGAATTCATTGCTTGCCTGGCTGCTTGATCTGGACAACAATCTTCTCCTGCCTTTGGGGATCTGGTTCTCAGGACTTCAGACTCAGACTGAAGTCTGTACCATTCAGCTCCCTGACTCTCGGGCTTTTGAACTCATGCTTTCCTGGAGCTCCAGGATTTGCAGATGGCAAATAATGGAACTTCTCAGTTTGCATAATTGAGAGAGACAACACCTTATAATAAATCCCTTTCTAGATAGAGATATAGACAGATAGATACATAGATAAAGACCTTGGTATCAATATGGATACCTCCCCAGGTCGGTAGGTGCCCAATATGCTACTGGAGATCAGTGGAGAAATAACTCCAAAAAGAATGAAGGGATGGAGCCAAAGCAAAAACAATACCCAGTTGTGGATGGGACTGGTGATAGAAGCAAGGTCCAATGCTATAAAGAGCAATATTGCATAGGAACCT
>NW_011495071.1:2134864-2157286 GCF_000754665.1 Bison bison bison
AACGTCAACATTCTAGGAATCAGCAAACTAAAATGGACTGGAATGGGTGAATTTAACTCAGATGACCATTATATCTACTATTGTGGGCAGGAATCCCTCAGAAGAAATGGAGTAGCCATCATGGTCAACAAAAGAGTCCGAAATGCAGTACTTGGATGCAATCTCAAAAACGACAGAATGATCCCTGTTCGTTTCCAAGGCAAACCATTCAATATCACGGTAATCCAAGCCCATGCCTCAACCAGTAACGCTGAATAAGCTGAAGTTGGATGGTTCTATGAAGACCTACAAGACCTTTTAGAACTAACACCCAAAAAAAGATGTCCTTTTCATTATAGGGGACTGGAATGCAAAAGTAGGAAGTCAAGAAGCACCTGGAGTAACAGGCAAATTTGGTCTTGGAATACAGAATAAAGCAGGGCAAAAGCTAATAGAGTTTTGCTAAGAGAACACACTGGTCATAGCAAACACCCTCTTCCAACAACACAAGAGAAGACTCTACACATGGACATCACCAGATGGTCAACACCGAAATCAGATTGATTATATTCTTTGCAGCCAAAGATGGAGAAGCTCTATACAGTCAGCAAAAACAAGACCAGGAGCTGACTGTGGCTCAGATCATGAACTTCTTATTGCCAAATTCAGACTTAAATTGAAGAAAGCAGGGAAAACCATTAGACCATTCAGGTATGACCTAAATCAAATCCCTTGTGATTATACAGTGGATGTGAGAAATAGATTTAAGGGACTAGATCTGATAGAGAGTACCTGATGAACTATGGACAGGGGTTCATGACATTGTACAGGAGACAGGAATCAAGACCATCCCCATGGAAAAGAAATGCAAAAAAGCAAAATGGCTGTCTGGGGAGGGCTTACAAATAGCTGTGAGAAGAAGAGGAGAAAGGAGAAGCAAAGGAGAAAAGGAAAGATATAAGCATCTGAATGCAGAGTTCCAAAGAATAGCAAGGAGAGATAAGAAAGCCTTTCTCAGCGATCAATACAAAGAAATAGAGGAAAACAACAGAATAGGAAAGACTAGAGATCTCTTCAAGAAAATTAAAGATACCAAGGGAACATTTCATGCAAAGATGGGCTCGATAAAGGACAAAATGTTATGGACCTAACAGAAGCAGAAGATATTAAGAAGAAGTTGCAAATATACACAGAAGAACTGTACAAAAAAGATCTTCACGACCAAGATAATCATGATGGTGTGATCACGCACCTAGAGCCAGACATCCTGGAATGTGAAGTCAAGTGGGCCTTAGGAAGCATCACTATGAACAAAGCTAGTGGAGGTGATGGAATTCCAGTGGAGCTATTTCAAATCCTGGAAGATGATGCTGTGAAAGTGCTGCACTCAATATGCCAGCACATTTGGAAAACTCAGCAGTGGCTACAGGACTGGAAAAGGTCAGTTTTCATTCCAATCCCAAACAAAGTCAATGTCAAAAAATGCTCAAACTACCACACAATTGCACTCCTCTCACACACTAGTAAAGTCATGCTCAAAATTCTCCAAGCCAGGCTTCAGTAATAACGTGAACCATGAACTTCCGGATGTTCCAGCTGGTTTTAGAAAAGGCAGAGGAACCAGAGATCAAATTGCCAACATCCTCTGGATTATCAAAAAAGCAAGAGAGTTCCAGAAAAACACCTATTTCTGCTTTATTGACTATGCCAAAGCCTTTGACTGTGTGGATCACAATAAACTGTAGAAAATTCTGAAAGAGATGGGAATACCAGACCACCTGACCTGCCTCTTGAGAAACCTATATGCAGGGTAGGAAGCAACAGTTGGAACTGGACATGGAACAACAGACTGGTTCCAAATAGGAAAAGGAGTACATCAAGGCTGTGTATTGTCACCCTGCTTATTTAACTTCTATGCAGAATACATCATGAGAAACGCTGGGCTGGAAGAAGCACAAGCTGGAATCAAGATTGCCGGGAGAAATATCAATAACCTCAGATATGCAGATGACACAACCCTTAAGACAGAAAGTGAAGAGGAACTCAAAAGCCTCTTGATGAAAGTGAAAGAGGAGAGTGGAAAAGTTGGCTTAAAGCTCAACATTCAGAAAACGAAGATCATGCATCCGGTCCCATCACTTCATGGGAAATAGATGGGGGAACAGTGGAAACAGTGTCAGACTTTATTTTTTGGCTCCAAAATCACTGCAGATGGTGATTGCAGCCATGAAATTACAAGACGCTTACTCCTTGGAAGGAAAGTTATGACCAACCTAGACAGCATATTCAAAAGCAGAGACATTACTTTGCCAACAAAGGTCTGTCTAGTCAAGGCTACGGTTTTTCCAGTGGTCATGTATGCATGTGAGAGTTGGACTGTGAATAAAGCTGAGCGCCGAAGAATTGATGCTTTTGACCTGTGGTGTTGGAGAAGACTCTTGTGAATCCCTTGGACTGCATGGAGATCCAACCAGTCCATTCTGAAGGAGATCAGTCCTGGGTGTTCATTGGAAGCACTGACGCTAAAGCTGAAACTCCAGTACTTTGGCCACCTCATGTGAAGAGTTGACTCATTGGAAAAGACTCTGATGCTGGGAGGGATTAGGGGCAAGAGGAGAAGGGGACGACAGAGGATGAGATGGTTGGATGGCATCACTGACTCGATGGACGTGAGTCTGAGTGAACTCCGGGAGTTGGTGATGGACAGGGAGGCCTGGCATGCTGTGATTCATGGGTTCACAAAGAGTCGGACACGACTGAGTGACTGAATTGAACTGATCAATATGGACATCATATCAGTTCAGTTTCTCTGGAAAGCCCTAACATTATCAGAGTCTTATCAGAGTCCTATCAGAGTCCTTCTGATAAGTTTATCTGATGTCACATTGCTGATTCCATTGTCCTCCTGGATTTCTGAATCTTGTTGCTGCTCTGGCTTCTCTGCAGTGGTTTTATGCTTTCTGGTGAAGGCTCACCTATCTCTTCCAATACCTTCTCCCAATGTTGACAACCCAGACTGCTGGTCATCCTTGTCTGTGCAGATCCCCTCCAGATGCCAGTTCTGTCTGCTGGATTATGTCCCTTCTGATATCAACGGATGGGTCCATTGCCTTATACCTACCCATGCTCCACCCCAGTAGGGAGCTGAATTTCAGTCCCCAGCCATTTTGTGGTAAATGGGACACAAGTCCAGAGTCAGAGCATCACAGTCCCAGCCCAGAAATCACATTGACTAGCTGTGTGACTGGGGAAATCCACTGCACCACTCTGAACCTCAGTTTTCTCATTCATTTTCTGATTGTGTTTACAGAGGGTCTATCAGTTATCAGAAATGCAAAAGATAAAAAAGGCAAGGTCCTCACCCTCAAGGAGCTCATTCTAGCTGGAGAAACAGTCTTATAAATAAACAATTACAAAAATACAGGATAATTGCTAAGAAGGACATAGTCAAGATACTATAAAAATATGAAGAACAAAGCAATTAACTGTGCTAAGGGAGATCAAGGAAAAGTGAGGAGAGGAAGAAATGTTTGAGCAATCTTCAAGGATGTGTTGGTACTTACCAAATAATCTATAGCCTTCAAGGCAGAGAAAATAACATATTGTAAAGGTTCAGGGGTGAGAATTGCATGAGCGATGCCAGAAACTGAATACGACTTAGAATGACTCTAAGAGGGTTCAAGTGGTCAATGATGAGGTTAGAAAGTTCAGAGGAGTTAAATAATGATGAGCCTTTTATGTCTGACTAAGGTGGTTGCATTTTATCCTACAGACAATGAAAAACCGACAAGGACTTTTAAGCAGGAGAGTTGCCAGATTAGATTAGGACAACTCTGTGTATATAGGGCAACTCTGACCTGCATATAGAGGATGGGTTGGAGAGCCAGGAAGTGGAAGCGGGGAGGTCAAGGATATGGTGTTGCAACAGCTCAGGGCAGGCATAGAAGGTGCAGCAGGGCAGGAGGCAAAAGATTCGTAGAATGAAGAACTGGCAGAACTTGGTGATTAATTAGGTGTGGGATGATATGATATCACTCACATGTGGACTCTCAAATCTGACACAAATGAACACATCTACAAAAAGAAGCAGACTCACAGACACAGAGAACAGACTTGTGGTCAAGGGGGAGGGACAGGGAGTTTGGGCTTACAAGATGCAAGCTGTTACATATGGAATGGATAAGCAACAAGGCCCTACTGTACAGCACAGGGGAACTATATTCAATATCCTGGGATAAATCACAATGGAAAAGAACATTTTTTAAAAAAAGAATGTATATATACATACAGCTGAACCACTCTGCAGTATGCCAGAAATTAACACATTGTAAATCAAATATACTTCAATCACATAAATTAAATAAAAATAAAATGGAATAGATAACAAATGTGTGTTAAGTGAAGTCTAAAAAAGTTAGGTGTAGGATGCAGAGGAGAAGCAGAAGTTAGGTCACGCCCACAGATCGTGACTTGGATGCACTGATAGACACGCAAGGACTCTGAAGGGAAGACTGGATGCGGGAAGAGAATAACTGATTTCTATTTTGGACAAGCCATGTACGAGGTCTGGAGAAGGGAATGGCAACTCACTCCAGTATCCTTGCCTGGAGAATCCCATGGACAGAGGAGCCTGGCGGACTACAGTCCATGGGGTCGCAGAGTCGGATACAACTGAGCATGTGCACGCACACGCACGTACAAGGTGCCTAAGAGGCAGCCAGGTGAAGATGCCACCGCAGGAAGACACATTGCTTGGAGCTGAGAAGTCTGAGTTGATGACATACCTATGCGAGCAGCCGTAGAGGGTATGGCTGATGTCACAGAACCTGATGAGCTGTGCTGTGCTTAGTCGCTCAGTCGTGTCCCACTCTCAGCTGATAGGATCAGCCGAATAGAATGCGCAGAGAACAGAAGACACTGAAGGACAGAGCCATGGGGGAAGCTGCGTTTCCAGACCTGGTGAGAGAACCGACGCGAGACTGAGCAGGAGCTGTCAGGGAACGGGGAGAACCAGAAGAAGGGAGTCACTGAAGCCAGCGGAGGACAGTTTCCCAAAGGAGCTGCGAGCAACATCCAAGGGGCAAAGTACAAAATCAGACTGGCAAGTAATCATTGGTTTTGGCAATTGGAGGGTTATTGATGACTTTGCAATGAGCAGTTTCCAAGAATAATAAGTAAAAGATGGATTGTAGAAAGATGAAGGACAGGGAATCCAAGCTGCTTTTCAATATAGTTGGCAGTGTAAGGAAAATGCAAACTATGGAGGTGACTGGAGAACAACACATAGTAATGGGAGGCTTTGAAACTGGAAGAGATGTTAGGCCTGTGTGTGATGAGGGGATTGGCTGAGAAGATCCCCAGTTCCTTCCAAGTCTCTTGTCCTTTGATCTAATGACTAGATTTAAGCACCTAGGGAAGGTCTCCTGCTCCTGATGAATTTCCAATACAACAAAATACGAACTGGAAACATTATTTGTGGTGGTTTGCCATGCCTGCTCCTCTTTCCCTTCCCCAGACCAGGACATCCTGAAGAGCTCTGAGCACCAGTAGCACTTTGGAGAGTTTACTACATTGGAAAGGCTCCTAGACCGCCCAGAATTTTGTTTCCGTCCCACTAGCCTCCTTTGCAACATTTATAAACTCAGGTTCTTTGATCTCCAAGAGCCACCCAGAAAATGACTCAGAATTCATTTTAAGGTCCTAAAGGCAAGAGACACCGAATCAGAGCCAGAGGCAAAGCAAGAAGGAAAAGAGTCTGGATGAGAGAGGTGAAAGAGAAGGTTCCAGCACAAGTCATTTTCTTCTCTTTCAGGAGTTTACATCAGTTCAGTTCAGTCGTTCAGTTGTGTCCAACTCTTTGCGACCCCATGAATCACAGCACGCCAGGCCTCCCTGTCCATCACCAACTCCCAGAGTTCACTCAGACTCACATCCATTGAGTCGGTGATACCATCCAGCCATCTCATCCTCTGTCATCCCCTTTTCCTCCTGCCCCCAAGTTTACATCAAGTAAAGTAAATTACATTCAAGTCATCTCTGAAACTTTTCACCTTTGTTTGGTTTAATATTCTCCAGGGAAAACCAAGTTGACCATGAACAACAGCAAACTTAAGCACTCAATCTATTTTAATCCTTGAGCAACATATTTCTGAAATAATCTCTAGAAGGCGTTTCAGATTTTCAGGAGGAAGAATTGTATCTTCAGTGAATTACTGTTTATTGAGGCTTTAATAAATGTTTATTTTATTTATGTTTTTGCTGGCTGGCTGCTTTTTGCAGTCCATTAAAGTGAAGATTATTTTTGGAAGAGGAAAAGTACAGAGTCTAGTTTTCAGATTGGGTAGAAACCCAAGAAAAAACTTCCACATGATCAAGGTTTTAATCTCACCTGCTGAGGTGGTTTTTGCTACTTAATGATACATTTTGGTAATGGATGTGACACCAAAGGTCAGCCACAAATAGAGCTCAGAGCCAAGGGAATGAAAATCACTGATCAGACTCCCTTGCTGTATTAGGTAGCGGGAAGTTTCCAATCATCATTGGATTTGTGACACAGAGAATCAGGCAGTGATTCTAGAACCTGCTTCGTGGGGAGGAAAGCTGGGGGAGGCTCAGTCTGTGTTGTGTTTGCTTGTTTTTCTCTGTCCAGTCATGTGAAGAAAGTTGGCTGGCAGTTTTTTTCTTTATTATTGTTGTCCATGACACAATTGCCACATTATACTGGAGCCTTTTGAAAAGCCGGTGTACAGCTCAATTGCCCAATTCCCATTGTGCTTGAATGGAACGTGGGATAGGCTTTGCAAGCACAGGATTCTCTCCAGTGGCATGGGAGAGGGGTGGTGTCTTCAGAAATTTCAGAGAATATGCCAAAATCTGCCCAGGCAACAGAGAATTCCCAGGGGCTGTTGTACTGCCTTTATGCAAAGAATTAACCTCAGCTCTTGAAGACTCGGCTTTGAAATCACATAATGGTGATTGGAACCTGGGAAATAGTGGCCTGGGAAGTTCTGACACATTTCTGATCCCATAAAAAGGAAAATGAATATGTTTAGTCCAAAAATGAAGCTTCTTGGGGTTTTCCTGGCAGTCCAGTGGCTAAGACTGCGCCCTCCAACATAGGTGGTACTGGTTCAATCCCTGGTTGGGAAGCTAAAATCCCAAAAACATAAAACAGAAGCAATATTGTAACAAGTTCAATAAAGTCTTTAAAAATATCCACATCAAAAAAATCTTTAAAAAGAAAAATGAAGCTCCCGTTAGTCTGAATTTTGATGTTACAGACAGAACACAGGCTTCCAAGTCAAAAAGTACCTGTGACATAACCAGCCGTGTTATATAATCTCCACAGCCCAGCTTATTCATCTGATTTCCTTTAAGATTGACTGGTCACCAATGCACAGGGCTGGGGCCCCTGTTAGATTAATTCTTTGCTTCTAGAAAGTAAAGACTAAATCCATCATCTATCTCCCCAAACTGGACTCAACCATCAAAACTTACAAAGAGAGGGGACAGGCCAGATCTGGCTTAAGTGTGCCTGATCTCGAGGAAATGACAGATATGGAGCTAGAGAATATCAACAATTTGAGAAAAATGCTGTTAGAGAAGGGGATGGGCACCTACCCTGTGGGTGTCAGATAAGACTTCCTCCTCAGGAGCTTGTATCTGTAACCCAGGTGGACTCTCCTCATTTCTTTGCCTTTCTTGAAAGAGCAGAACTTCTGAGGACCCCTACATTCAAGTTCAGGAGGCTATTGCAGAAGCTCAGGGAGGAGATGGTGAAGACCTGAACCAGGGCAATAATTTTAGCAATGCCTTGGAGGGTAAGACTGGAAAGAACAGACCATGGTGATAAAATATGGGGAAAGCAGGAAACGAAGGGTATTAAGAATGATTACCATGCTTCTGACCAGGGTGGTTGAGCAATTATTCACTGAGGTAGGGAATTCAGGAGAGGCATGATTTTGAAGTAAGAGGATATGGTTTTCTTTGCTTGTGGGAAATAGAAGTGGAAGCATCCAGTAGCTAGTTGATTACGCCTGAGTCCTGAGGCTCTCCCTGAATTTTTAATAGAGATCCCTAACTGACCTGCCCTGTCCCCCTAAATTCATCCTCACTTAGCCCCCACAATGTCCTACTTAAAACACCCATCTGACTGCCTTGCTCCCCAGCTAAATGTCCTTCAATATTTTTCCATCTTCTACAGGATAAAACTGAATTCCTTAGCTTGGCATTAGAGGGTCTCCAAACCTAACCCCTGACAACCCACCCTGCCAGCCTTATCTGTGACTCTCCTTGCTTTCCACAAGATCCTTTATGAGAAGTTGGGGATTTGAGCACCCAGTACTAAGTCTGCATTCCTGAGGGACCGGGACTTTCAACAAATGCAGAAGAATGATGTTAAAAAGAGCAGATACAAATATATGTATGACTGATTCACTTTGCTATACAGCAGAAACTAGCACAACATTTGAAATCAACTGTGCATCAGTAAAAATGTTGAAAATTTTACAAATTTAACTAATTTAAAAATAATGCAAAATAGATCAACAGCAAGGACCTACTTTATAGAACCAAGAACTATTTTCAATATCTTGTAAAAGCTATAACAGAAGAGAATCTGAAAAAGAATGTAACTATATATATGTATGTTTTTAACTGAATTACTTTGCTGCATACTTTCACACAACATTATACATCAAAAATATGTCAGTTTAAAAAAAAACAACAGGAAAAAAATAAATAAATGTTTATCCTCCATGGTGGCAAAAACAGGACCTGAATATCAGCCCGGGAGTCATTAGCAAGATGGCAAACAGCAGCCCAGCAGTTCTTCAAACTGTTTTTCACAAGCAGGGCTCCTCCTCTACATGTCCTGAATCCTCAACATTTCCAGAGTTTGCAGCAGAAAGGAGAGTGTGGTCTCTTCTTTCCCACTCTGTTCTTCCTGTTAGCCATGAACCCCTGGCACCAGAGAAATGAAGACTAGCAACTCCGCCCACAAGCTCTAGGGACCCCATTAAACACAAACTGCCTAGTATTCACATCACTGCTCCTGAAAGGGGAAATGGATCGATTTTCCTCGGCTGGGGACCAGAAGCTGGCGGTTTCCTGCTGAAGTTTAGACCCATCAGACGTCTCTTCAGAAGAGGATTCGCTCTCTGAGAGGCTCCAGGCACTCACAGCAGATGTTTCAGTTGTCGAAGCAGCGGTGAGGGGGAAGCATCTCCTCAAAGTTGATAGGTCAAAGAAACAAAGAGAAGAGTTTTAAGAGAAGCTTTTACAGAAAGGAGGATCACTGACAACAGGCTCATTTCTAGTTGAGTAGACACAGTTGGGAAAAGAGAAAAGCTTCCAACTGCCTGTGGAATATTTTGTGTTCAGAGAGGGTTCACCTTCTGATTTGGTGGGTTGAGTGACCAGCAGTAGGTGAAAGGGAGTGATTTCAGGCCATCTCTCATGGTCCATGAAACTGTAAATCTTTCCCTTCTGGTGGAATGACACCAAAGAACCTCCACCTTTTCCATGTGTTCGACATTGAATGACTTCTAGTAACGAGAGGTGTGCCCTCCCCACCAATGGAAGGTCCACCCATGCTTGGTCTCCCCAAAGTGTCTGATGCAGTCTTGAAAGGTACCTCCGGCCCAGAGTTCAGCCCCACGAGAAACACTTCTGAATCAAACTATGACCTTACCTTTATTCCGAGGTCTGGTTTTGTCTCTCTGACCCACTGTCCCCAAACACCTCTATCACAAGCAGGATGTGATGTGGGATGAGCCTGATTTCTCTGCCTGCAAAGATTTTGGGGTTCATGGCCCAGGATTTATTTTCTTAAGGGGGGTCATGAAGTTTTTAAAATGTGTCTAAATTGCTGGGACAAATACATTCCTAAGAGTTTGATTAGAGTCTTGAGTGCACTGTGAGTGGCTGCTGCTACTGCTAAGTCACTTCAGTCATGTCCGACTCTGTGCGACCCCATAGACGGCAGCCCACCAGGCTCCCCTGTCCCTGGGATTCTCCAGGCAAGAACACTGGAGTGGGTTGCCGTTTCCTTCTCCAATGCATGAAAGTGAAAAGTGAAAGTGAAGTCGCTCAGTTGTGTCCGACTCCTAGCGACCCCATGGACTGCAGCCTACCAGGCTCCTCCATCCATGGGATTTTCCAGGCAAGAGTACTGGAGTGAGGTGCCATCGCCTTCTCTGCTGTGAGTGGCTACCAATCTTAAAGCCAGCAAGAGGAAGCAGCACAACCAGACACTCGGCCATTGGCTTTCACATCTGATCCAAATCCTGTTCTGCTCCCTGACGGTACCCCTTCTTTCTTATGTCTTCGTCTGCCTTCTCCTGGGCTCTTGTCAATGTGCAGAAGATTCCAGGCAGCAGGACTTCTGCTGCAGTGTATTGCTAGTGTCAGTACTGCCTGGCCATTAATTATCACTGAGAGTAAAAACATGGGCTCGGACCATTGGTAAAAAGTAATCATTTACCATCTGTTGTAGGCTCTCACGTGTAATTACTTAGCAGTGGACATAATTGTAAAGTAAAGGTAATGAGAGCAGACAAGTGAATGGCGGACATTACCAGCGATTTCATCCTTAGAACAGTTAATATACACTTTTTCTTTCGTTCTCTTCCTTCCTTTTCTTTCGTTCTCTTCCTTCCTTTTCTTTCTTTCTTCTTTCCTCCTTCCCATCCTCCCCCTTCTCTCTCTCCTCTCTTCTTCCTTCCCTTCTTTCTTTCCTCCCCTCCCCATCCCTCCTTTCTTCCCTTCTTTTTGTTTAACATAGCTGAAGTGCGCTAACCATGCATTCGTTTGCTCCAGCCCCCTCCTGGGTCAATCTTTTATGAGCCCATGGACTCCTTCTTCTAGGCTGCCTCAGCAATGCATCACATTCATCTCTACTGGGGCATTGCATTATCTTATAACAAACAATTTCTTTACATATCACATCCAGGTCTTCTACCCATCCTATCTACAGGTCTGCTTCCCAACTGGGTCATGAGTTCCTGAAGCAAAGGGGTTTTTGACTTTCCAATGTGTACAGTATAACACAATAATTTTGTTTTAATGGATCATGCACAAATGTCCTTCTCCTATTTAAAGTCAAACTACTAAAACCCAAACTATTTACCACAATGAAATATTTATTTTTTAAGATGATCATCAGTTTTGATGGGAAATGGCTCCTCATGAGCCAGAGTGCCTGAGTATGATTCCTGTCTGTAAACAGAAAGCCAAGAGTTAAGGCTCTGGGCAATAGACCAGTTTTGACATTCCTGTAAGTAGGTTTCCTGGCAAATCTCATTTTCCCCTCATTTGTTTTATATAGGGATGGCTATGTGGGTAAGCTCCTGGAGTTGATGATGGACAGGGAGGTCTGGCGTGGTGTGGTTCATGGGGTTACAAAGAGTCGGACATGACTGAGTGACTGAACTGAACTGAACTGAACTGATATAGGGGAAATGCCCCCCTCCACAATATAATCATTCATTCAAACATTCACTCATTGTTTCTTTATTGAGGATCTATTGAATATTATATAGCAGGTGCTATGAGAGGTACTAATAAACACACTCTTGGAAGTCCCTCTTCTAAATGACTGTGCTTACCAAAGGACATATGTTTAACTGTATGTAAATTATGATAAAATAGTTTAAATCTGACATCGCATGCATGTAAAAGGTACTAGGATTGCACAGAGGAGAGTGGTCCTGGCTCACCATGCAGGGAGCAAGCAAAGCTGCAAACTGGATTATGGGGTGGCAACCAGAGCTGGACGTGGACTCTGAGGCTAGAACCCATGGACTCTCTGTAAGCGGAACAGGTGAAGGTTGTTGATGCCATGCCTGAGACCAGACTGTACAGAGACTCAGTGTAAGGGCAAGTTCTAGGAATAGGAATCCAGAGAAAGAAATTAAGGCTTACTTGGGAGTGCTGCCTGGGAAATGGCCCCACATGCTTTTTGCCCAGAATATCCACGAACACTTTGAGTGACCATTAAGAAGAGCTGAGAGAAGGTTCTCAAAGGTGTGGTTTGCAGAATATTTTGAGTCACATCAGCCTTACCTCCCATTTATCCGTTACCCTCCCTTCCTTACTAAGGCACTGGTGGTGAGCATTGTTGTACGAGAATAAAACTTACCCCTAGTACCCGGTCCCTCCAGCTTTCCTAACCATCCAAGTCAAGAAAAGCATCAGAATTTACAGTCTCTCTCTTGTGGTCTTGCCAAGGCTTTCTAGAAGGCTGTTTGATATTCCCTCCTGAGTTTAGTGTGCCATGTTTTCCTCTGCATATTAAAGGATGAAAATCGAGGTGATGGACACGTTCCCTCAGTACCAGAGTCAGCTGCCAAGTTTCTCTGGCTGACTTTATTTCCTCCTACAACACTTCATTGCCAGCCTGGTCTTTACAGGGAGGACGTAAGGCAGTACATATGTTTCTCTCGTCTTCTTGTCTTCTAGGGAACTGCCTGGGACGTGACCAGGAAAAAAAGAAAGCAGAAGTCACACACAAGTGGGTCCGAAGTACTGTTGATATTACAAGAGTTTAATGTTATGCAGAACTCAGAGAACAAATTATGTTTTATATTTAATGGCAGCAGGAGACTCTATGCTTAATGGGATTTTTAATATAGTTTGACCTAGTACTGTCAAGAGAAAAACTATATTTTGTTCACACCTTACATTCAGGACATGATTTCTGCAGATAAATAATTTGTAATGCAGTTTCTGTTTCTAAGACAGTGCTTCACACATCTGTTTTATGTTTCATTAATGGGACAATAAATGAAACCATCAACCATTCTGCTTCTCTATATTAATTCAACGTATAAGAAAAATGTGTGATGACTCTAGATAGTAAGGCCGATTATAGTGTCAGGGAAATCTACTAGTTTACTTATGGATCTTCAAAGGCTGCCAAAGCACAAATCACCGTGCTGGCAAATAGTGATCCAATTTACTGTTTAAATCAGGAATGAGTGCCATAGTCTAATCCACAGCGGAGCAGTTTAGAACCCATTGAATACTAACTTAGCATAATCTCCAGTACCCAACTGATGATTCCAATTGATAAGTCAATTGGAATAAAAAGCATCTGAAGGAGAAAAGCATTGTAAAGGAGGCAATTGATAAGGCTTCCCAACCTTCTTAAAAACGAGGCAGTCTTGAGTTGGGCCAAACACGTAGACTGTTTTTCTCTGTAGTGATGAATATGGAGGAGAGAGTACTTTAATCTCTCATATTAGACCAGTATCACAAAGGGGCTAGGTGGATGAGGCCAGCTGATGAGTTGCAAAGGAAGTCAATGGTTATGCAAGCCTCTATTTTCTCAAAGTAATTTTTATTGGAATATAGTTGCTTTACAATGTGTGTTAGTTTTTGCATTGTAGCAAAGTGAATGTGTATATATACGTATATCTCCTCTTTTTTGGATTTCCTTCCCATTTGGGTCACCACAGAGCACTGAGTAGAGTTCCCTGAGCTACACAGTGGATTCTCATCAGTTATCTATTTTATCCACAGTATGTATATGTCAATCTCAATTCATCCCACTCCTCCATTTCTCCTCTTGGTGCCCATACATTGTTCTCAATAGCCAAGATATGGAATCAACCTAAATCTCCCTCAATAGAGGAATAGATAAAGATGTGATATGTATATACAATGGAATATCTCAGCCATAAAAAGGAATGTAATTGGATCATTTGTAGAGATGTGGATGGGCCTCAAAAGTGGCATACAGAGTGAAGTCAGAAAGATGAAACACAAATATCATATATTAATGTATATATATGAATCTAGAAAAATGGTATAGATAATTTTACTTGCAAAACAGAAATAGACACAGACTTCAAAAGCAAACCTGAATTTGGTACAGGCTAATACATTATCCTTCATGACCCTCAGAGCAGTGATGCCTCTGAGGTGCTCTGTAGATCATCTCTTCTGCATCCACGTTCCCACAACAGTAATATGCTTGTCTTAGGAAGGTCCCATCCCTTCATTTGGTTTTCCTTCTAATCAAAACATATTTATAGAGGAGTTGGCTAAAGTTATGGAATCATCCACCCTCTGCTCTGGGAGAGCTGCCTACAAAACAGCCCATCACACTGTGCCTCCTCAGCCTCCTCCCCTAACTCAAGGTCACAGGTCAGGGCTCACACACCCCAACATCCCCCAGGGAGCTTCTCTGCAGCAGGGGAGGGAGAGTTGACACTGCAGCCCCAGGAGGTCACTCAGACCTGATTTTCCAGGCGCAAAAGAGACTTGACCACTGCTGTCCCCAAATCTCCAGAAACTGCTTTTCTTGTACTTTCAACCCTGTCACTGCAGCTTTGATGTGTCCAGCGCTCTGTCATCAGCCTTGTCAAGAGAGGAGAAGGGCCCCCACAAAGAAGATCGGAATGTGGGTCTTAGATTTACAGAAATTACACCTAGTGGGGGAGATAAAGTAGTCATGGATAGAAGCATAACACAAGTGCTCAGGTCCACTTGAGAGTCTGTGTTCTAGAAATTCCAAGCAAGAAGCAGTGAATTTCCTGCTGTGCACATCGCAAAGGTCCAACGGAGAAAGAGGTATGAACTGGGCAGGAAGAACCAGTCATCTCGGTGGAAGGAAAGTCTAGAAAAGTGTCAGAAACAAGAAGGTTCAGGGAATAGTGAACAGATTGGTTTCTTTACTGTGAAGGGCATAAAAGGAAGTTGAGGGGAACTGTGTGAACCGTGGCCCAGAGGACCTTAAATGTCAGGCGGGGAGGTTGTACCTATTCTGTCAGCTGCTGGAAGCTGGTGGGGAATTTTGGGAAAGGTAATATGTTTCCAGAAGTCATTCTGACTGAGGAAACTGGTTTTTCACTCATGATGTAGCTCTAAATCATGAAAAATATCCCATTTAATTTGTCCCTGCTGTTGCAAATGCCAATACTCCTTTTAAGCTTGCAAAAAACCAAAGCTACTCTGCAGTGAGCTCTTGGCTGGTTTAAGTTTCTCCTTTCTTCTTTCGCAGAAATGCTGATTTTGCCTAGCTCATAGGTCTAAAAGGACATAGGCCCAGCAGGTGGAAGGCTAAGCCATATTTGGGAGTGTAGAGCCTTTGGGGAAATTAGAGCTTGATAGTAGATATTAAGGATTGTTGTGTAACAAGCACGATGAAATATTCATCCCATTCATAAGATTTGGAATAATAAAGTAAAAATGCCCCAGGGACAACCTGCAACGGTAGAGAAATGTTAATGGCATCTTCCAATCTCAGAACTCACTCTGCAGTCTTAAAACAGAACACACTAAAGGTGACAATGATCTCGTAAAAAAAGTTAAAAAGAAAAGGACATACATTATTTCGATACCTGATAACAAAGCCCCAGCTATTACTGGGAGAGAAGGTCATCGCCTGGGTCAGGCCATGGATTTCAGAACACTTGGGAGAAAGATGAAGAGAGCTATCCCTCCCCTAGATCAGGTGAGAAGAAAGGAAATTATATTTTCCTTCTTAGATTTCTCTTTTCCTTCACTGGTTGGGAATGCCTTAATCCAGCATTTCAATTTCCTTGTCTCTGTTGAGGTTATTCAAGCCTTCATTTTTTGCCAAAGTTTCCTTTTCTTTATCCTATCCTTTTTCTCCTGTTAGTCTCCATGTTTGTCCACTGGGTGCCCCAAACCATAGTGGTCTGTAGGTATAAAAGATAACCCATTAACCCTAATTGTTTAAGACTTTCTGTTCCCTTGGGCCTCCAGACCTCCTGAGAAGGCCTCCAGGTACATCGAAGCATTGTCATGGGCATGTGCTCATGCATCTCTCTGTCACCCTCATCACCCATGATGCCCAGCCCCACTGTCAGTGTCCTGGGCACAGGCAATAGCTCCAGGAAGTCATGCCATTGCAAGGGCTAATCCAACTCTTCTTAAGAATGAAAATATTCAAGCCAAAAGTGCTGCCTTTAAATGATTCCCAGCCTCTAGTCCTCAGGTCCCAGAGAGGTACCGGGTAACATATCAATGTGGAAACCATGGCCTTCCATGACTTCATGCCTCCTTTTTCCATTGGGCCTAAAATAGCATTGTTGTTGTTGTTCAGTCGCTAAGTCATGTCCAACTCTTTGTGACCCCATGGATTGTAGCATGCCAGGCCTCCCTGTCCCCTACTCTCTCCAGGAGTTTGCCAAAGTTCATGTCCATTCAATCGGTGATGCCATCCAACCAGCTTATCCTCTGTCATCCCCTTCTCCTTCTGCCTTCAATCTTTCCCAGCCTCAGGGACTTTTCCAATGAGTCCGCTCTTCCCATCAGGTGGCCAAAGTATTGGAGCTTCAGCTTAAGCATCAATCCTTTCAATGAGTATTCAGGGTTGATTTCCTTTTGGACTGACTGGTTTGATCTCTTTGCTGTCCAAAGGACTCTCAAGAGGCTTCTCCAGCACCACAGTTCAAAAGCAAGTGAAAATAGCATTCAGTTCAGTTCAGTTCAGTCACTCAGTCATGTCCGACTCTTTGTGACCCCATGAACCGCAGCACGCCAGGCCTCCCTGTCCATCACCAACTCCCGGAGTCCACCCTAACCCATGTCCATCGAGTCGGTGATGCCATCCAACCATCTCATCCTCTGTCGTCCCCTTCTCCTCCTGCCCTCAATCTTTCCCAGCATCAGGGTCTTTTCAAATGTGTCAGCTCTTCGCATCAGTTCAGTTCAGTTCAATCGCTCAGTCATGTCCAACTCTTTGCCACCCCATGAATCACAGCACTCCAGGCCTCCCTGTCCATCACCAACTCCCGGAGTTCACTCAGACTCACATCCAGCGAGTCGGAGATGCCATCCAGCCATCTCATCCTCTGTCATCCCCTTCTCTTCCTACCCTCAATCCCTCCCAGCATCAGGGTCTTTTCCAATGAGTCAACTCTTCGTATGAGGTGGCCAAAGTATTGGAGTTTCAGCTTTAGCATTATTCCTTCCAATGAACACCCAGGACTGATCTCCTTTAGGATGGGTTGTTCTTCGGTGCTCAGCTTTCTTCATAGTCCAACTCTCACTGCTGCTGCTGCTGCTGTTGCTACAGTCGTGACCTTTGTGACCCCATAGAGGCAGCCCACCAGGCTCCCCCATCCCTGGGATTCTCCAGGTGAGAACACTAGAGTGGGTTGCCATTTCCTTCTCCAGTGCATGAAAGTGAAAAGTGAAAGTGACGTCGCTCAGTCGTGCCTGACTCTTAGCGATGCCATGGACTGAAGCCTACCAGGCTCCTTCGTCCATGGGATTTTTCCAGGCAAGAGTACCGGAGTGGGGTGCCATTGCCTTCTCCCCAACTCTCACTGCTTATGCCCAAGTCACAAGATTTTCCTTTAACTTCTGTCTCTTATGAAATAGAATGTGCGATGGATGTCATCCTATCCAACACCCAGCATTGTTGCCTGTCTATTGTCTCCCTGTCTTATAGCTTAAAAATATTGAATGTCAAATACATGAAAAGTTAAAATAGAATACACATACTATTTTCTTCCTCCATCTACCAAATCACAAATGCTCTTGTACATATCAGCTCATGCAAATAACTGAGACCCATAAACCTTCTAGTCCAGCGCCCCACCTGCTCCATGGTAAACAGCTCCCCTCCCACCTTGTCATAACACTGGTTTTACATAGTCATTTATAGCTTGAAATCAGTTTTCACAATTGGCAGTCCTCTGGTGTCAACTGTTGAAATCTGTTTGCCAAAATACTGCCTCATACGAGGCTCCAATTTGTTGTTGAATTGCTGCTCTTTGTCGTGAAAGGACAGTTTACCATTTTGGGCCAAGAACTGGATTTATAAGTGTTTATATAGCAATTTGCAAAATAACACTTTAAGATGACTTCCTCGTATATGCTGTTAGGACAATATTTGCCTCCCGCAGAATGATGAATCGGAAAAAGCATGAACTTTGGTGTCATACAGACATGGGTTTGAATACCAGCTCTGGCATTTATACTGTCTGTGAAAATTCTAACTTCTCTGAGTCTCAGTTGTGAATACAGTCAATAAAATATTGTCACAAGGATTCAATTAGATAACATATGTAAGGCTCTCAGAGTAAAGGGACTCAACAAATGGCAGCTACCATTATTTATACTATTATTAAAATAAACTGCATTATCTATGGCTGCAGAAGAAAACATTTCTAAATACTTGGGACAAACCAGGGATGTTATATGTATGGCATACATGTTACCTTTCTCTGGTTCCACACACACAGCAGACATCATTCATCAATAACCATACTCTTTTCCAGTGAGGCAAACCTTGGCCTCAGAATCCTCATACTGCTTTTTACTTAGTAAATAAAAATATTGGATGCATGGTTACATTGAACTTGAAACAAACAATGAGTAATGCTTTGTTCCTTGGACAGCAAGAAGATGAAACTAGTCAATCCTTAAGGAAATCCACTCTGAATATTCAGTGGAATGACTCATGCTGAAGCTGAAACTCCAATAATTTGGCTACCTGATGCAAAGAGTGGACTCATTGGAAAACACCCTGATGCCGGGAAAGACTGAGGGCAGGAGGAGAAGGGGGCGACAGAGGAGGAGATGGTTGGATGGCATCATCGACTCTATGGACATGAGTTTCAGCAAATTCTGGGAGACAGAGAAATGACAGGGAAGGCTGGTGTGCTGCATGCAGTCTGTAGGAACAACAGTGTTTGGGTACATGTGTGTCCCATGTAATATATGGGTCATATATGTATGGGCTTCCCTGGTGGCTCAGATAGTAAAGAATCTCCCTGCAATGGAAGAGACCTGGGTTTGATCCCTGCATTGGGAAGATCCCCTTTAGAAGGGAATGGCAACCCACTCCAGTACTCTTGCCTGGAGAATCCCATGGACAGAAGAGCCTGGTGGGCTACAGTCCATGGGGTCACAGAGTCAGACATGACTGAGTGACTAATACTTTCACACTTTTCATATATATATATACAACTAAAAATATTCATTATCTGAAACTCAAATGTAGCTGGAAATCCTGTATTTTGTCTGGCAATTCTTGTGGTTTGCAAATGAGTTGAAATTGACTTTCCATCCCTGACGTCTGTATTAAGCATGACTTTGGGCTATCAAACGATTAAATCTCAATTCTAACTAGTTTCAGGAATAAAAGGTAATTAATTAGCATACACAGCTGAGAACCGCAGGAGAGGGTCTAGCATTAGGCACCGTGGGCTTCTTTTGCAGCCCGCCTCTCTCCACCTGACAGATAAAAAGGCTCCCCCACCAGCAGCAGATTTATTTAATCCCAGCTTAACAACCACAACATTTCTTTTTCTCCAAGTTCTGTTTGTCAACCCAAATAGTTCTGAGTGCTCAGCTTAGGCCTTGCTCTCACTTCTACAACTGATGCCACACAGAGGGGCATGATCATGGGTCACAGGTCATGGACCAGATCACAGGTCTATGCCTATAACTTAATGTGTGTCTTTCACCAGGGTCTTGCAGCATGGGAGAAGTACCATTCCCAAAAGAAGCAGGGTGCCATAACAACAACATCGTGGGTCCATTTCCATTCTGAAATGTCTGTTTTTATAGAATTAGAGAAAGGCTTCACTATGCAGGAAGTCCAGAATCTGCAAGTGAGAGACAAATATGTAATAGACTCTAGTAAACCCAAGTAACAAGGGGACGTTTGAAGACAAAAAAAACAAAAACAAAAACATAGTGACCCGACACAAGCAAATATGTCATTCTAGAAAGATGCAGAGAGAAAGGGCAAATGTGCGAGTGATTGACAGGGACAGTAAGAATTGCTGGTAAGTGCTCCTTAGGGAAGCATTTTTGACTCTGAATTGGTTTTCAAACAGTTTTGAAGCACGGAAAAATCCTATGTCTTCCTCATGCCTTTGAAGCGCCTGTCTGTCAGAAACCAAAGGGCTGACTGCAAGAGCTGCTTAAAAAGTAACCCTCCTGCCAGTGTTTGGAGCTGTGTGCTGCAGACAGCAAAAGCAAAGGCCAGACAATTGATGCTGGCAAGGTTTGCTTCCCAGCTCCACCACCTGCTGCCTGATGCACTTGGGCACGTTACCTATAAGACAGGCCCAGCACTCCTGCAGAGGTGAACTGCCCTTGAGACAGGGTCCATCCTCAAGACAGGGATGCTGTGAGCAACACGGTCCATGAGTGGAAAAAATACCTACCCTGCCTACAGCTCCCTGTGCACAGCAGGCAGCTGTAGGCAGGGTAGGTAACACAAACTGAAAAGACCACCCTTTAAGAAATTAACTCACCCCATCTCCATCCCCAACACCATGTGGGATTCTAGGATTCTGTGGGACACTTTCTATATACATTGTCTATAACAAAAGGTCTCTAAGAGGGGATTATCCACAATGCTATGGGGGAAACAGAGAAGAGATGGGGGAAGAGAAGAGATGGGGAAGAGGTCAGCCTTGAGGAGCTTGGATATGTGCTCACCAAAAGAAGATGACAGCTCAGTGTGACTCTAAAGGATCAGGATGAGTCCACCAAACAGAATAGAGAGGCGAAAGCAATCACAGAAGCATGAATATGCACGGGGACACCTCCAAACCTCTTTTGACTCTCAAACCTCACATGCTTATCTGCTATGTACTCAAAGGCTCCTAGTTCTGTTGTGAAAGAGGAAAATATGTAAATAATTGTATGCATTTATTTTTTTTATCTAAAGGGGGGCTTCCCTGGTGGCATTAGTCATAAAGAACCTGCCTGCCAATGCAGGAGACTCAGGAGGCACTGGTTTGATTGCTGGGTTGGGAAGATCCACTGGAGGGGAGTATGGCAACCCACTCCAGTATTTGTGCCTGGAGAATCCCACAGACAGAGGAATATGATGGGCTACAGTCCATAGAGTCACAAAGAATCGAACACGACTGAACTGACTTAGCATGCATGCACGAAGACTAAAGGGATCCATGGGGAGTGATAGGAGACAACCAGAGGAGTAAAGGGACATGGACTGCAAAGCCTTCTATGCTGCACAATGCATGTGAAATTTTTAGGATAAACAAAGGGGAATTGAGAAAACTTTTCAAGTAGAGGCTTTCAAGTAGAAAACTTTTCAAGATACTGTTGAAAACTTTTCAACAGTATCATATGTTAATATGTTAAATTAACATATGTTAAATCTAAGTTACTTGGTAATAATAACACCCATACCTGTGTAGGAAGCTTCTGAAACATCTCCTAAAAATCCCTACTTCCTGGTGTCTGCACCTTATATGACCCTTTCCCCTTGAATGTGACCTAGACCTAATGACTTGCTTCTAATGAATAGAAGATGGCAATATGATGAAATTTTATTCCAGAAATTAGGTTACAAAAAACTGTTCTCTGTCTTGCTGGCTCTCTCTTGCCCTCTTGCTTGCTCACTCTTGTTGGAAGCCAGCTGCCCTGTTGTGAGAGTGAGCTTAAAAGCTGATCGTCTTTCAGTCAAGCCTCTGGATGAGACTGCAGCCCGGTTGACACCTTTATCATAGGCTTCTCAGGGACTCTGAGGCAGAGGCACATAACCTAGTTGTGCCCAGATTAAGTTGGGGTAATCTGTCCCATGGCAACATACAACTAATATGATAGCTAACATTCAGTGAGCTCACTCTCCCTCCAGGCACTTTATTAACACACGCATTAATGATCTCATCTTTAGGAGGAACATCAGGAGGTAGGATCATGATCCCATTTTACAGGTGAGCATCCTGAGGCTTAGTCAGGATTTAGACAGGATAAGAAACTTATCCAGGGTCACATGGGTACTGAGTAGTTAAGCTAGGATTCTAATTTTAATGTTTCTTACCCTAGAATGTTAATTCTGACCACAACACTGTATGTTGTCTTGAATGCAGCAGAGTCCTATGGAGGTGGGGAGACTGAGGAAGTGGGAAGGGGGATGAAGGCAGCATGGGCTTCTAGAAAACCCCTCATTAAGTCTACAGAAAATTGGAGGAAAGTAACTAAGAGCTGATAATTTTATTTCACCTTTAAAGGCTATTAAGCACAACATACTGTAATGGAATTAGTGACCTTATTAAAACATTTACTCACACTTTACTACTTGATAAAATTATGAGTTAATAAATCTTTTTACACCTACAAATGATACAACAAACCATTCATCTGAAGGAGAATCATCTGATTACTTCACTGCCAGATGCCCCTCATGCCAGCTCCACCTACCCACCCATTCCTCTGGCCCACCCCACATCTGCTCCTCTGGTGGTGTGCTGGGAATGACCTCCTTAGCCAAAAATAACTTCACTGTTGCCTCAGGAGAATAGTAGCTTGGATAGGAGTACAGAGATCAACACCCAGGACTGATCTCCTTGAGAATGGACTGGTTGGATCTCCTTGCAGTCCAAGGGACTCTCGAGAGTCTTCTCCAAAACCACAGGTCAAAAGCATCAATTCTTTGGCGCTCAGCTTTCTTCACAGTCCAACTCTCACATCCATACA
>NW_011495071.1:2157386-2191588 GCF_000754665.1 Bison bison bison
CCTTTCTGAGAAGAACTGAAGTCTCAGTGTGAGAGGGAGATGTCAAAGCACCTGGTGGCTGGTGCGGGTGTCCAGGAGGATGCGGGCGGGGACAGGGTGTGTCCAAGATGGCTTCTTTGGCTCATGGACAGGAAGCTCCTCTCTCAGGGGGGATTATACTCGCCTTTCTAGCTCCACTGCTTGAATTCATACGAAATCTCCTTTCTCCCACATTCCTCCCTCCCTTTTCCCTTCTCCAGTTTATAAACTCCACCTCTCCCCTTGACTACCTCTGACAAAATGGCTGACAGAAAATTTCCCAGAACACCTTCAAATTAGCCACATGTTTCAAGTAGAAAGTAGAAGAAACTTTTGACTGACGAGGATAATTAGAGAGAGGGAGGTGCTATTCAAACAAAACTAGTCAAAGTGTGGTGCAAAATGTATGAGAATGTAAATTTTTTAGTTAAAATTATTTCCAACATTTAAGAGCACATTTGTCATCCTACATAAGTCATCTAAATGTGTAAACATAATGCTATACTTTCAGAACATGCAACGTGATATAAATTGCTTGAATAAGAAAGTGGCCAATAGTTTCACATCTGTTAACACATTATTGACTGGGGGATTTTTGCAGAAACCAACACCTATGGGGTTAATACATCTCTGGTCAACAGTGTGTTAAAATAATTCATTGTGGTTACCTTTCTCTTAGCTGAATCATCCTTTCTATGTCCCTAATATTAACACTGGACCCAGGCTGGGCTGAGGTGTAACAGCCTCTTCACCCTCCTCCCCGCCATCTCCCCTCGTCTAAAGCCAACACCCTCATGGCCCTTACACATCACGTGGAAATCAACACCTCACTGCAGACCCAGACCGGGCTGTGCACGGCTACGTGTCAGGCAGCATAGTAAGATCGTCACATGCGTTTTTTTTTCTTTTTGTCTTAAGATCACTTTAAGAGGAAGAAACGGAGGTTTGGTGAGTTTAGGTAATTTACCCAACCAGGACGCAATGGATGAGGAAGTGAATCCAGGCAGCTTGCCTTAGGCATGGATGCTCTTAATCTTAGTGTCCTCAAGATCTGCCCACCTTTCCTTTCCAGTGTGGACCAGTGTTGGCGGAGCGATTGGAGTCATATACACTGCGCTACAACGTCGGGAGGATCATTCACCATTGTCTGCCCAAAGCCCAGCTTTGTACCCAGCAGTAGGTAAACTGAAATAAATATTCATTGCATTACATTTCCAGCAATTGGACCTACCTTCTTTATAAAAACTCTGACAAATTTCTGCTTTGTAGATCATAATCTGTCCACATGCTAATCCTCCCCTGAATAGCACAAAAGTAAGTGGGCTAGGTAGAAGTCTGTTAGCTTTGGCACTGTTTTAGCCTGGGTTCTGCTGAAAGCAGGTAATCTGTTTTGATAAGTGGTCCAAGGAAACAAGAGTGGGAAACCGTGTCGAGAGAAACAGGGAGGAGGGACAGCTGATTCAAGGGTGAGTTCTCAAGTTGGGTCACCACTGTGGGTCATGGGTTTCATCCTACCAGGATGCTGGGGAGCTAATAGAATGTGCCCAGTATTGTCCACATGAAAGAACGGCATCTACCTACTGGCTCCATTGCTCCTTGGCCAGAGAGATGTTAATCACCTTCAGGTCCAGGCTCCACCTACAGGTACCCCAAGTCCGAGAAGCCTGGCAAGAAAGGGAGAGGTAGGGAAGAGGCCCGGCAGGTCACACCTATGGCAGGCAGGTGCTATAGCACTGGCTGGAAAAAGAACCAAGCTGGGAGGATGTGGGGTAAACACAGAAAGTGCCCAACACAGCCCCCGCCTGCACAGGAAGTCTGCAGGGAATGCAAGGATGCTGGGACTGAAGGGAGGGCAGAGGGCACCCAAGGTCCAACCCAGCCCTCCTCCAGAGATGTTTGGAAAGTGCATTTCCTCACTCTCAATCACCAAATTAGAGGTCTATTCAGATTAAAACCTTGCTTTTAAAATGCAAAGAACAGCGAGGGCCAACGTTAATTCCACTGGTCATTCAAACCAACTGCAAATGGCTTAATGATTGCCTAAAATCCCACAGAGGTAAGACAGAAACTGTGAGTTCAGATGGAAAATAAAGGCAAGGAAATAAAGACAGGCACTAGATGACTGCCACACCTGGTGAATGTGCAGCAGGGTGCTGTGTGGGCTGGCACGTCAGCCTCACCAGTGTCCAGCATATCTGAGCCTATTGGTGTGACCTGAAGCAGCAACATGGAACGCAGGACTCTACATGGGTATTAAGCCTGCTTTTCTTGAGCTCTCATATGAGATGAGAAGTATAAAAATATACTCATAAAAGATGCAGCAGATGACACATTCCTTTTAACTTAAGAAAAGTTTTAAAATTCTCAGCCTTGTTTACGACGAGAACTTTTTTGGTCCTTGAGAAGCATGGGGCTATTCATGTAATATGAAGCTTATAGGAAAAATGACCTCATGTTTTAGAAACTTGGTTGTTCAACGTGTAGGTGGGGTACAGGGCAGAGACGGGGCAGCAGGCTCCCTGACTGATGCTTATCAGAAAGTATTCTGCTAGAAGAGTTGTAATCACTAGGCCTATCAGTGAGGGAAACAACCGGTTCCCTTCACTAATAATAATAATAAACTCTAATAGGACATGGGTTTGATGTCAGGTTCTGTTCTGAGCCTTTTATATAAACTGAAGTGAAGCGAAATGAAGTGAAAGTCACTCAGTCGTGTCCGACTCTTTGTGACCCCATGGGCTATACAGTTCATGGAATTCTCCAGGCCAGAATACTGGAGTGGGTAGCCTTTCCCTTCTCTAGGGGCTCTTCCCAACCCAGGGATCGAACCCAGGTCTCCCTCATTGCAGGCAGATTCTTGACCAGCTGAGCCACCAGGGAAGCCCAAGAATCCTGGAGCGGGTAGACTATCCCTTCTCCAGGGAATCTTCCCCAAACCCAGGAATCAAACCAGGGTCTCCTGCATTGCAGGCAGATTCTTTGCCAGCTGAGCCATAAGAATTCAGAAATAGGTGATGAAATAGGCACCATCACTATCTGCATTTTACAGATGAGGAAACTGAGGCACAGAGCACAAAAGAACTTGTCCAAGGTCACCCAGCCAGTAACTGAATGGCAGAGCTGCGAATCAAATCCAGGCCACCTTTGAGCAAGCTCCAGGAGTTGGTGATGGACAGGGAAGACTGGCGTGCTGCAATCCATGGGGTCGCAAAGAGCTGGACACGACTGAGCAACTGAAGTGAACTGAACTGAGGTTCCAGGGACCAGCTCTTAAAGCATCCTGACCACAGATATACTTAGGGAGACCTGTGTGACTCCTTCATGTCTGGGAAAGTCCAGGACTAGGAGGCAAACACCCATGAGCCCACAAAGCTGCCAGGAACCTGGGATTGGGGTGGGACTAGGGGGCATTTTGGATTCTCATGCTTCTCCGACAGAAATTCAACAGAGAAACAAACACTGGGTTATGTTCACAGTGGAAAAGTAGAAATGTGGGACATGGGAAGACTCTTTTTGGTGGACGTGAGTGTAAGTTCTCTGTTGTTTGTTTTTTCTTAGGTGCCAGGTACTATTCATGTTTTACTGTTATTTAGTCCCTAAGTCGTGCCCTACTCCTTGCGACTCTATGGACTGTAGCCCACCAGGCTCCTCCATCCAAGGGATTTCCCAGGCAAGAATACTGGAGCAGATTGCTATTTTCTTCTCCAGGGGATCTTCCCAAACCAGGGATCAAACCTGTGTCTCCTGCATAAGCAAGCAAATTCTTTACCTCTGAGCCACCAGGGAAGCCCTACCTGCCAGAGCAGGAGATGCAGCTTCAATCCCTGGATCAAGAAGATCCCTTGGAGTAGGAAATGGCAATCCACTCCAGTGTTCTTGCCTAGAAAATTCCACAGACAGAGGAGCCTGGTAGGCTATAGTCCATGAGGTCACAAAGAGTCAGACACAACTGAGCAACTGAGCCTGCACACACATGTGTGTATACACACACACACGCACATATATTTGGCCATGCCATGTAGCATGCAGGCTCTTAGTTCCCTGATCGTGATCAAACCACTACCCGTTGCATTAGGAGTATGGGGTCTTAGCCACTGGACCGCCAGGAAAGCCCCATGAGTTTGTTTGTGTGCAAGTGTTTTCACTTCCCTCAGTGTACACAGCCACCTTGGTCCAGGTCACCAGCATCTCTCAGCTGGGAGACTACAGTACCTCCTCAGTGATGTCTCTGGTTTTCCTCTTGCTTCCTCCTATCCAGACTTTCCATCATAGACAACTTGATCTGTTAAAACATCAATGAAGGCATGTCACTCTTTTGCTTAAAATATTTTAGTGGCTTCCCATTGATCTCTCCATAAAAGCTGAGCCTCTTGCCATGGCCCCCAGGGACCTCGTATGATCAAGGTCCTGCCTTTATCTCCAACTTCCTCCGTCAATCCTTCCGCATTGCCCTTGACCATCACTGGGCCTATTTCAGGCCAGCCCTTTGCCTACCTTGAGGCTTTTCCACAAGCTGCCTCCATTAGCCAGAGCATTCTTCCCAGCACTCAGCCTGGCTGGCTCGCTCTCACTCTTGTTTTGTTCTGCTTTAGCCCCAGGTGCAGATCTGAGTCAATCACGCTCTTAAATTCATAGCATGTCATCATGACTCTACCATTTAAGACTCTTTCCTGAAGCCATTACAGAAGATTTTCCTCCCCTCCTCTCATCCTCACTCTCAATCCCCTCTCCCCATAGAGAGGACTGACGGGCTCTGATTCATCCCAGTTACATATGTTGTGATGTTTCCAGTGTGTGTTTTCAGGGTACGTTGTTCTTTGAATCTCCTTCTTTTCTCTGACATTTTTATTCAACATTAAGACATTTAGAGCTATCTACATTCCTGTTCATCCTGTCCATTGCTTCTTAGTGTTCTATTAATACAATAATCAATAGCAATCATTCACCCTAGTGATGGATCCCTCCAACTCCCTCTTATCAAAAGCATTATCATGACGAACACCCTAGAATGCATTTTCTTATGGACGTGAGCAAGAATATGTTCGACATGTATATGCAGTAGTGAGATCTCTGGATCCCACGCATACACAGATTGTATTCTGGTAAATACTGCTGGCAAGCTTTCCAGAATGGCAGCATCATGATGTACCCTGTCTCTGAGACTCTTTCCCTAGACTTCATTCTACATACCCTTCTATGTCTCAACTGTTTGTTTCCTTCATAAAAATATGTTACTTGCATTTGCTTTATTTTTCTGTGTGTATATTGACTGTTTGTCTCTCTCTAGAATGTAAACTTCTTGAGGCCAGGGGTGGTGCCTGTTTTATTCTCCACCATAATCTCAGAAACCTAGAACAGTACCTGGTACCTCATACATATTCCATAAACATCTGTTGATTAAATTAATAAATAATCAAACACGACTGTGCTAAGGGCTCCTTAAACTCATGAAAGATTTTCAAAGTCAGAGGAATAACATCTTGGGAAGACAAAAGTCTCCAGCAATCTCTACATAAACAACAAAGCTGGGCCAAAGGGGTTTAAAAGCTATGCAAAGACCTAAAACTGGGGGACATATTCCAGGCTCACCTATAGAACTAAGAAAGCTCTTTCTCCACCCTGACCTCGCCACTACTCACATTTCTGTCTATGAAGCTGTCCTTTTCTCATCCCATGACAGCAGCGATACCCTCCACTATGCATTAACTCCATCCCTGCTTCCCATTTCCTTAGCCTTGGACTCGTTCTCCAAACTCACCTAAGGATGGATGTTTCCCCCTTGACCGAGGTCTGCCCACTGCAGGAATAGTTTTCTTATGCAGGGAACCTGGATCGTGTAGGGCTTTTAGCAGTAACTGTGCAGAAGAGCATCTAATTAGATATTCATGTCATTTTTTTAAAGGTCACCAAACCTGTCCAAATCATTGCCGCTTCCAAGGCTCATTTCTGAAGCCTCATCTTAATGGCCTGACATCGCTGAGGTCACATCCCTCCATGTTCTAGTGTTCCCTTTGCTGCTTCCAACCTCTGGTTCCATTAGTTAATTTAAAGCCTCCACCTTTTCTCCAGACTACCATCTGGAAGCTGTGCCTGCTGCAGCTGCCCTGTATAAAATCCCTGAGTGGGCCCAGGTTGCTGTGTCCACACCCTCAAGTTCATTTCTTTAGCAGAAGAACAACTAAGCCGACATGAAACAAGTAGGCTTTTGCTGATTTCTGGGACAGCTGCCTCACTTTGAATGAATTATATTTAAATAACTTCGGTTTTAGGAGGATCAAATGAAGAATGTTTTTTAAATGGATTCAACATCAAGTTCTTTTTGCTTGAAGATTTACTGGTGGTTCATCAGTCAGCCAATAAGCTCTGGCCTAGATTTGAGTTTTCTTTCCAAATGATTCTGAGAGCCTCGCTCGATTATGGGAGAAAGGAGCCCATTTGGTTTTATACCTTCTGCTGCCATAATAGAGCTGGTTGTTAATGAATTTCAAATAGCAGTTACAAAAGGAAACACATATTTATCCCAAGTTTTTCTGTTTCTAAGCATTTTTTTTTTCATTCACCAGGAGAAACCCAAACTTCTTTTTCAAACCCTAAAGCATCATTTAGATTGCCATAAAAAAAATAGTGCTCCCTGGAAATGATTTTTCTTCTGATCTCTTTCATATATATTTACAGAGGTTACTAGATCTGTGGCGTTGGTTCCTGAAAACTGAAAACCTGGCACAAGAAAATGTTTTAACAATCTTACCCTAGCTGTGTTCAGACATTGCTCTCCTCAAAAAAGAACGTCACTGCTTTGTTCCAGTTTCAGAATGCCAGTGAATAAAAATAAAGATGAAATGGCTAGAACGAACTGTGTGTGTGATATGTGCAACATGCTAAGCTCGTATCATCTCACTTAATAGTCTAAACTTCCCTGGGAGACTCAAGTGAAGCTTGAAGACCTTATGCAACTCACTCAAGTTCCCATGGCTGGTAAGTGGAAGACCCTGGGTGTGAGATGAAATCTGATTCCACAGCTGGTTCTCATAAAGTACCACAATAACCCTCTTTCCTAAAGTGCTATCAGAAGGTCCTCAGCATCCTTTGTAAGCCCTGACAAATTAGAACAGGTTTCCTTCATATCTATCACTGTCCATAATTTTTTTAAGGAACAGGGTCTTTGTTGCTATCAACAATTCTTCCTGAGACATGGGAAATGTCAATCACAGCTGAAAAAAACTAAAAACCAATGTGTTGTTCTTTGCTTTTAATGCATGAAAAGAAATTTTTTCAAACTCCTAGAGAACCCGTCAGTGGCCTCAAGATGTATAAAGAGTTAATAATATTGAGTCATACAGAAGTAATCAGTTTCATATGATATGGCATTCAGGGATGAATCTACTAGATTAAATAATCCCCCATGTAGAAGGCACATTGAAGGAAATAATTGCTTACCAATTGGCAAGGAAAGGGAAAATAAAAATAAAATGTCTATTCCCATTGCTGCTGTGATCCAAAAACATGGCTAATTTGTCCTCAACTTCATTATGCATAGAAGGGAGAAACACAGAGAGGCAGAAAATTGGGGGATCTGAGGTCACACAAGCTAACTTCACCATAGTTAAGTCATGTCTTTCATCCATTTAAAACTATTGCCCAACCATCTACTGTGTAATTGGCACAGGTCAACACCCTGAGTATCAGTTGGCTAACAGCACTGAAATTATCCCTGCCCTGAAGACCTTATGACTCCTCCCAGTGCAATTTCATTAAAAACTCAGGGATACAGATGTGAAATTCTATTCCTTTACAACATAACTTAGTTCTCAAGCACCCGTATCCTTTTGGTAGCAGGAAACAAACTTGCTGATTCAAGGTAATAGTCACTTCTTTTTCTGGATTAAAACATTGTCTCGTTTAAGTGAAGAATTGGTTCATGTTCTCCTCCCTCCTCTCCCTCATCTTTGGGGAGTAATTTAAGTTCAAGAGGACTCCGGGGTGAAATGGAGTCTCATTCACAATTGTCCACACTGGCCATTGTCTACACTGGCCTTCACGGGGTTGAACTTCACCTTCTTTCACCCTCATTCTCAGGTTCTGGGCATCACTCTTGAGGTCCATGCTTTCACAATGACTGTCGGGCTACTTTGAGTGAGCTCCCCTTATCTTAGCAATCTGCCTCCCACGATTAATCTAAGAACTCATTTTTGTCTGCTTTTCTCATTTTTTTTCTGAGCATAATAATACCTCCCAAAGTTTCCCCCAGTCCCATCTGCTTATATCTCAGCCACCATTGCTCCCCTTCTGTGATGCTTTGGACAAGGCTTTCTATTTCCTTGGCTGGTTCCTAGGAAAGCCAGGCATAGGTCTCCTCTGCTCTGAGATCCCAACACACTGACTGAGACACGGATCATTTACTCCTGGAGGGAGGCGGGAGGTGGGTAGAGGTTGTGCAGAAACCCCTTTTGTTTGGATTTCCTCTCCCACCGCCTCAGGCACCTTCTCTTTTGTTGCTGTTGTTCAGTTGCTCAGCCGTGTACTTAACTCTTTGCAACTCCGTGGACTGCAGCACGCCAGGCTTCCCTGGCTTCACTATCTCCCGGAGCTTGCTCAAACTCATGTCCATTGAATTGTGATGCCATCCAACAGTCTCATCCTCTGTCATCCCCTTCTCCTCCTGCCTTTGGTCATTCCCAGCAGCAGGGCCTTTTCCAATAAGTCAGCTCTTCACATCAGGTGGGTCAAACTTTAAATCTCCTCTTGAGCAGTAAGGAAAACCAGGTTTTAAATAATCAAGAATTCTTTCAAAAACATTGTTTGTGGTTTAAACTGTTTTTTAATGATTTTTTTTTATTGTGGTAAAACTCACATAATATAAAACAAACTGTTTTAATTGTATGTGTGCAGTTCAGTGGCACTAAGTATATTCACATTTGTCATGCAGCTCTCACCATCATCCATCTCCCAAATTTTTCACCTTCCTAAACTGTAACTCTGTCCCCATTAAACTCTAACTCCCTATCCCCTCTTCGCACCCCAACTCCAGCTCCTAGCATCCACCAATGTACTTTTTGACTCTATGAATTTGACTAGTCTAGGCATCTCATATAAGTGGAATCAAACAGTATTTGTCTATACCTACTGTACACTGGGACTGACACATACACACTGCTAGGTATAAAATGGGCTTCCCTGGTGGCTCAGCAGTGAAGACTCTGCCTGCAATGCAGGAGATGTGGGTTCAATCCCTAGGTCAGGAGAAAGAATTGGCAATCCACTCTAATATTCTTGCCTAGGAAATCCCATGGACAGAGGCACCTGGTGGGCCATAATCTATGGGTAAACAACAATAATTTTTCAACTACACAACAATGATGTATAAAGTAGATAACTAAAGAAAACCTACTGTACAGCACGGGGGAGAAAAGAAAGTACAATATGTTTGTAGGACATGTTTTAGTGTTAGTCGCTCAGCCATGTTTGACTGTGCAAACCCATGGACTGAAGCCCACCAATCTCCTCTGTCCATGGGATTCTCCATGCAAGGATATCAGAGTGGGTTGCCATTCCCTTCTCCAGGGGATCTTCCCAACCAAGGGATCAAACCTGGGTCTCCTGCATTGCAGGCAGATTCTTTATCATCTGAGCCACTAGGACATGTTTTAAGTTAATCTTAAAAATGTATTCCAGTATACAACAGTGGTGTAAATTTTTAATGCTACTTTCTTTCTTTTTTTTTTTAATTGGAGGATAATTGCTTTACAATAGTGTGTGGCCTCTGCAATACATCAACAAGAATCAGCTACAGGTATCCATAGGTCCCCTCCCTCATGAACCCCCCTCCAAGCTTCCACCCCATCCCACCCTCTAGGTTGTCACAGATCACTGGGTTGAGCTCTCTGTGTCACAGAGCAAATTCCCATTGCTACTTTACATATGGTAATGTATATGTGTCCACTCTATTCTCTCAATTCGTGCTGCCCTCTCCTTCCCCCATTGTCTCCACAATATGTTCTCTATGTCTATGACTCATAGATTCATCAGTACCATCTTTCTAGATTCCATATGCATGCATTAATATACAACATTTGTCCTTCTCTTTCTGACTTATTTCACTCTGTACAATAGGCTCTAGGTTCATCCACCTCATTATGACTGACTCAAATGCATTCATTTTTATAGTTGAGTGATATTCCATTGTATATATGTACCACAGTTTCTGTATTCATTCATCTGCCAATGGACATCTAGGTTGCTTCCATGTTCTAGTTATTGTAAAATGTGCTGCCACGAACATTGGGATACATGTGTCTCTTTCAATTATGATTTTCTCAGGGTATATCCCCCATAGTGGAATTGTTGGGTCATATGGTAGTTCTCAGAGAAGGCAATGGCACCCCACTCCAGTACTTTTGCCTGGAAAATCCCAGGGATGGAGGAGCCTGGTAGGTGCAGTCCATGAGGTCGCTAAGAGTCAGACACAACTGAGCGACTTCACGTTCACTTTTCACTTTCATGCAATGGAGAAGGCAATGGCAACCCACTCCAGTGTTCTTGCCTGGAGAATCCCAGGGACAGGGGAGCGTGGTGGGCTGCTGTCTATGGGGTCGCACAGAGTGGGACACGACTGAAGCGACTTAGCAGCATGGTAGTTCTATTCCTAGTTTTTTAAGGAATCTCTATACTGCTCTCCATACTAGCTGTATCAATTTACATTCCCTCCAACAGTGCAAGAGGGTTCCATTTTCTCCATGTCCTCTCCTGCATTTATTGTTTGTAGATTTTTAAATGATAGCCATTGTGACCAGAGTGACATGATATCTCACTGTAGTTTTGATTTGTATTTATCTAATAATGAGTGATGTTGAGCATCTTATCATGCATTTGTTGGTCATCTGTATATCTTCTTTGGAAAAACATAAGTTTAGGTCTTCCACCCATTTTTTGAATAGGTTGTTTGATTTTCTTTTTTTCTTTTCTTTTTTAATTTATTTATCTTTGAATTGAAGGATAACTGCTTTACAGAATTCTGTTGTTTTCTGTCACACCTCAACATGAATCAGTCATAGGTATACATATATCTCCTCTTGAACCTCCCTCCCACCTCCCTCTCTATCCCACCCCTCTAGGTTGATACAGAGCTCCTGTTTGAGTTTCCTGAGACATACAGCATTTTATCATGTGTTTGTTGGTCATTTGCATATCTTCTTTGGAAAAATATACGTTTAGGTCTTCCATCCATTTTTTGAATGGCTTGTTTGATTTTCTGGTATTGAGTTGCATGAGCTGCTTGTATATTTGGAAATTTATCCTTTGTCAATTGTTTCATTTGCAAGTCTTTTCTCCCATTTTGAGGGTTGCTTTTTCATCTTGTTTATTGTTTCCTTTGCTGTGCAAAAGCTTTTAAGTTTAATTAAGTCCCATTTGTTTACTTTTGTTTTTATTTCCATTACTCTAGGAGGCAGTCAAAGATGATCTTGATGTGATGTATGTCAAACAGTGTATTGCCCACATTTTCCTCTAAGAGCTTTATGGTTTCTGGCTTTACATTTAAATCTTTAATCCATTTTGAGTTTATTTTTGTGTATGGTGCTGGAAAGTGTTCTAGTTTCATTCTTTTACATATATCTGTCCAGTTTTCCCAGCACTACTTATTGAACAGGCTACCTTTTCTCCATTGTATATCCTTGCCTCCTTTGTCAAAGATAAAATTATTTGCATCTTTTATATGAAGATTGATTCCTCCAACTCCATTCTTATATTCCTCCAGCTCCATTCCAACCTTATCTGAAAGTTGATTCCTCAAGCTCCGTTCTTCTTTTTCAAGATTTCCTTGGTTGTTTGGAGTCTTTTGTGTTTCCATACACATTATGAAATTTTTTGTTCTATTTCTGTGAAAAATACCATTGGTAGCTTGATAGGGATTGCACTGAGTCTGTGGATTACTTTGGATAGTGTAGTCATTTTCACAATATTGATTCTTCCAATTCAAGAACACGGTCTAGCTCTCTGTCTGTTTGTGTCATTTTGACTTCTTTCATCAGTGTCTTATAGATTTTTGCACACAGGTCTTTGTCTCTTTAGGTAGGTTTGTGTGCATGTGCCCAGTCACTTCAGTTGTGTCTGACTTTTAGCAACTCCATGGAATGTAACCCACCAGGCTACTCTCCCCATGGGATTCTCCAGGAAAGAACACGAGTGGGTTGCCATGCCCTTCTCCAGGGAATCTTCCTGACCCAGGGATCGAACCCACATCTCTTATGACTCATGCATTAGCCAACAGATTCTTGACCACTAGCGCCACCTGGGAAGCCCAGGTAGGTTTACCCCTAGGTATTATATTCTTTTTGTTGCAATGGTGAATGGGAGTGTTTCCTTAACTTCTGTCTCTGATTTTTCATCATGCGTGTATAGGAGTGCAAGGGATTTCTCTGTGTGTGATTTCTTAATTTTCTATCCTGCAGTGTTACTGTATTCATTGATTAGCTCTAGTAATTTTCTGGTTGAATTTCTAGGATTTTCTATGTATAGTATAATGTCATCTACAAACAGTGAGAGTTTTACTTCTTTTCCAATCAGGATTCCTTTTATTTCTTTTCCTTCTCTGATTGCTGTGACTAGGACTTTGAAAACTATGTAGAAAAACAGTGGTGGGAATGTGCACCCTTGTCTTGTTCCTGATCTTAGAGGAAATACTTTCTGTTTTTCACCATTGAGAATAATGTTCGATGCGGGTTTATTGTATATGGCCTTTATTATGTTGAGATAGGTTCCTTCTGTGTCTACTTTCTGGACAGTTTTCGTCATAAATCAGTATTGAGTTGTGTTGAAAGTTTCTTCGGCATCTGTTGAGATCATATGGTTTTTATCTTTCAGTTTGTTGATACAATGTATCACATTGATTGATTTGCCTATACTGAAGAACCCTTGCATTCATGGGATAAATCCTACTTGATCATGGTGTATGATCCTTTTAATGTGTTGCTGGATTCTGTTTGCTAGAAATTTGCATCAGTGTTATTTCCTTGTAACTTTCTTTTTTTTATGGCATCTTTGTCTGATTTGGGGGAATTTTCCTTCCTATGCAGTTTTATGGAAAAGTTTGAGCATAATAGGTGTTAGCTCTTCTCTAAAGTTTTGGTAGAATTCACCTGTGAGGCCATCTGGCCCTGGGCTTTTGTTGGAAGATTTTTGATTACCATTTCAGTTTTGGTGCTTGAAATTGGTCTATTCGTGTTTTCTATTTCTTCCTGGTTCCGTTTTGGAAGGTAGTACTTTTCTAAGAACTTGTTCATTTCTTCCATGTTGTTCATTTTTTTGGCAATAGTTGCTCATCGTAGTCTCTTATGATCCTTTGTATTTCTGTATTGTCTGTTGTGACTTCTCCTTTTTCATTTCTTATTTTATTGATTTGAGTCTTCTCCCTTTTCTCCTTGGTGAGTCTGGTTAGTGGTTTGTCAGTTTGGTTTATCTTCTCAGAGAATCAGCTTTTAGTTTCATTAATCTATGGTATTGTCGCCTTTGTTTTCATTTATTTCTGCTCTGATCATCATGATTTTTTTCCTTTTACTAACTTTGTGGAGTTTTTGTTCTTTTCCTCTAGTTGCTTTAGATGTAAGGTTAGGTTGTTTATTTGATGTTTTCTCTTTTCTTGAGGTGAGCTTATATTGCTATGAACTTCCCTCTTAGAACTGCTTTTGCTGCCTCCATTAGGTTTTGGGTGGTTGTATTTTCATTGTCATTTGTCTCTAGGTATTTATAGACAACCAAAAGCTAAGAGAATTCAGCACCACCAAACCAGCCTTATAACAAATGCTAAAGGAAATTCTCTAGCAGGAAACATAAGAGAAAAAAAAAAAGACCCACAGAACCAAACTTTAAACTATTAAGAAAATAGCAACAGGAACATATATGTCAATAACTACCTTAAATGTAAATTGATTAAACGCCACAACCAAAAGACACAGATTGGCTGAATGGATACAGAAATATCTGTGTATATGCTGCTTACAAGAGACTCACTTCAGACCTAAGGACACATAGAGACTGAAAATCAAGGGATGAAAAAGATATTAGATGCAAATGGGAATCAAAAAAAAGTAGGAGTAGCAATCCTCACATCAGACAAAATAGACTTTAAAAACTGTTACAAGAAGGATGTTACATAATGATCATATGATCACAGAAGGAAGGAGATTACATATCAATCAAGGGGTCAATCCAAGAAGAAGATATAACAGTTATAAATACTTATGCACCCAACATAGGAACACCTCAATACATAAGGCAAATGCTAACAACCATAAAAGGGGAAATCCACAATAACACAATAACAGTAGGAGACTTTAAGATCCCACTTACAACAATGGGCAGATCATCAGGACGGAAAGTTAATAAGGAAACACAAGCCTTAAATCACACACACATTAGACTAGATGGACCTAACTGATATCTTTGGGACATTCCATCCCAAAACAGCAGAATATACTTTTTCCTCAAGTGTGTGTGAAACATTCTCCAGGATAGATCACATCTTGGCTCACAAATCAAGTCTCCATAAATTTAAGAAAACAGAAATCATATCCAGCATCTTTTTTTATTGTAATACTGTGAGACTAGATATCAACCACAGGGGGGAAAATACTGTTAAAAAACACAAACATATGGAGGCTAAACAACACACTTCTAAATAACCAACAGGTCGCTGAAGACATTAAAAAGAAAATTAAAAAATAACCTAGAAACAAATGACAATACTACTTTCTTTAGGACTTAACTTTTTGATTCTCAGTATCCTTTTCTTAAATTGAATTTTGCAAAACTAATAAAGATCTCTTCTCGAAAGACACTGTTAGAATAAAACACAAGTCACAGAGTGGGAGAAGACACTCGCAGTACATGTATCTAACCAGGGACTTGACTTTAGAATGATTTTTTAAAACTCTTATAACTTTGATAATACAAACAATCCAATTTTGTTAAATGGCCAAAAGACTTCAACAGTATCTTCATAAAGAAGGTTCTATGCATAGCTAAAAAGCACATGAAAAGATGCTGAATACCAGAGAAATACAGATTAAAATCACTGTGAGGTACCACTTCATATCCATGAGAATGGCTAAATTCTAAAGTACTGACAAAAATGTGGGTTACTTAGAACTTTCACACATGATGGTTAGGATGTAAAATGATCCAACTACATTAGAAAACATTTTAGCAATTTCTTATAAAACGAAATATACGTATATTCTATGGCCCATAAATTGCTAGGTATTAACCGAAGAGAAATATATGTCCGCAAAATCTTTGTACAAGAATGTTCATAACACAGCTTTATTCAAATAGCTAAAAACTGGCCAGTTCATGTAGCCATCAACAGAGGAATGGGTAAACTAACCATAATATACCCACACCACGGAATACTGCATAACAGATAAAAAGAACAAACTGCTTCTATATGCAACAACGTGAACAATGTTCGGACATTATGTTGAATGCAATTAGCCAGACACAAAGTATAATTCCATCTAGAACAGTTCTAGTATAGACATACCATACTACTGTGATAGAAATCTGAACAGTGGTTGCTTTGCTTGGAAAGAGTGGGTAGAATCTTGACTAGAAAAGGACATCTTGGTTAGTGAAGGAAATATTTTCTATCTTAAGTGTAGTATAGTTACCCAGGTATGTACATTTCTCAAAACAAAATATGTACATTTTGCTGAATGTAAATCCTGTGTCAATTTAAACAAAGACAAAAAACACCTTTTCTTTTTTTCTCAAAGCTCAGATATTACAACTCAAAGCTTTGCCTTTCAAAGTTACTGATTTTTCCTCTAATTTTTAAAATAAAACATTCAGAAAATCAGCTGATATTTTTTTTGTTCAAAAAATGCCCTCTCCTAAAGGGTGGTTGGTATGAAAAACCATTACTAGAGAAAGCATAGTCAGGCTAGAGTAATTATTCATGACAGCAAGGAGGTGGTGGGAGGTTAGCATGTCACTGACATGGCCAAAGTGCTAAGATATTATCTGCTTATGGCCTAGTGAGAGAGACAGATCATAAACAAGCAAATAAGGAAGTAATGCATAATTACAACTTCTGCTAAGTGCTATGACTAAGTAAATATGGTGCAATGATGAAGAATAATTTGGGGTCTTCACTGGTGGTCCAGTGGCTAAGACTCCATGCTCCCAGTGCAGGGTACCCAAGTTCATTCCCTGGTCAGGGACTAGACCCTGCATCCCACAACTAAGAAGATCCCACATGCCACAACTAAGACCGAGCTCAGCCAAATAAATATTCATATTCAAAAAGAATAATTTTGGAGGAAAGACTACTTAAACAGAAGTACTTCTCTGATGATGTGGTATTGCATCTGAAAATGAAAAATCTCACCATGTGAGCACGGAGCAGTGTCCCAGGTACAGGAAATACCACATAAAGTACCCCAAAATAGGAGAGTTAACAGGCAAAAAACCTAAAGGGGCAAGTGTCACCAGCATGTGTTGATCAAGAAGTAGAACAGATGTGTTAGGAAACAAACACCATGCAGATGTTTCATTGTGGTTCATGAGAGCATTTAGATGTTATTCTAAATGCAATAAGCAATTATTCAGAATTTAAGCAAGGGAGTGACATGTTCTAATTTATATACTTTAAAAGCTGGTTTATTGAGGTATGATTGATGTACAATTAACTAAATACATTTTAACTATGAAATTTGATGTTTTGACATATATAAATTATCTTGAAATCACCAAGATAATTAAGATACTGAAAATTCACAACATTCCCTCCTTTTCCCCTCAGTCGCTACCTATGGACCCAGGCAACCACTGATCTACTTTCTGTGGCTACTAATCAGTTGCATTTTCTAGAATTTGATACAAAAGTAATCATACGTAATGTTCTCGTTTTATCTGACTTCTTTCATTCAGTTTAACTACTTTGGGTTTAATTCATGTTGTTGACTATATTAACAGATTATTCTTTTACACTGCTGAGCAGTGTTCCCTTATATGGATATACCACTATTTCTGTCCATTCACCTGCTGATGGATACTTGAAATGTTTCTAGTTTGGGGCTCTTACAGACACAACCACTATGACCATTTGTGTGCCCATCTTGGTAAGGGCATATGCTTTTATTTTTCTTTGGTAAACACCTAGGGGTAAAATAGCCAGATCATATGGTAGGCATACGCTTTACATATTAAGAAGCTGGAAAACATTTTTCAAAATGATTATACAACATCACATCTCCGTAAGCGCCAAAGGAGAGTTCCAGTTAGTTCATGTCCTTACCAAAACTTGACATATCTTTTCAATTTTAGATATGCTGATACCATTCAGTGATATCTTATTGTGGTTTAATTTTTCATTTTCCTAATGGCTCATGAGGTCAATCACCTTTTCATGTTTTTATTTGCTATCTGTATATTCTGTTTGACACTGTGCCTTTTTAAAATCTTTTTTAGGGAGGTAAGGAGTGGTTTTCTCATTATTGAGTTTTGCGAGTTCTTTATATATTCTGGGTGCAAGTTGTTCATGAGATATTTGAATTGCAGATTTTTAAACTTAGTTTTCATTTTTTTAACCATGTTTTGGAAGACAATATATTCCTAGTTGATGAAGTCCAGTGTATCAATTTGTCCCTTTATGGATCATCTTTTTGGTATCTGAGAAGTTTTTGCCTAACAGGGCACACAGATTTTCCCCTTGTGTTTCTTCTAGAAATTGTTTATTAATTCAGGGTTGACTTTTAGTCTATTATTCATTTTGAGTTCATTTTCTATAAAGTGTCAGATATGAATCAAGTTCTCTTTTTATTTGTTATGAATAGCCGTTTGTGGCAGTACCATTTCCTAAGACTGTCCTTTTCTGCTGAATTGCCTTTGTACTTTCGTGAAAAGTCAGCCAGCCACACATGCGTGGGTCAGTTTCTGGGCCCTCTATTCTGTTCCCTTGATCTGTCTAACTTTCCACCAAAACTATACTGTCTTAATTCCTGTAGCTCTATAGTAAGAGAAATGTAAGTCCTTAATCCTTTTTGTTATTGTTGTTCAGTCGCTCAGTCACATCTGACTCTTTGCAACCCCATGAACTGCAGCACACCAGGCTGCCCTGTCCCTCAGTATTTCCCAGAGTTTGTTCAAACTCATGTCCATTGAGTCAATGATGCCATCCAACCACCTCATCCTTGGCTACTCCCTTCTCTTCATGCCCTCAGTCTTTCCCAGCATCAGGATCTTTTCCAATGAGTCAGCTCTTTGTATCAGGTGACTTCTAATCTATTCATATCTTTATATTTAAAGTGACTTTATTGCAGACAAAGTATAATTCTTGCTCTTTTATCCAAACTAATCATCTTTGCTTTCTGAAATATTTAGACTTTTTAAAAGTCCAAATTTAAAACATTAAATTGTTTAAAAGCACATAGTATGGTTTTTAAAAAATATATTGGAATATAAACATTCTATCTTGATATTTGTTTTCTATTTGCCTCATATGTTTCTTCTCTTGTTTATTTTTCTTTTTATTAAGAAACTAGATATTTTTATGGTTACATTTGATCTATCTTGTTGGTTTATTAGTTATAACTCTTTGTGAATTATTGTAGTGCTTGCTTTAGGATTTATAGTATGATCTTTAATTTAACATCTACCTCAAGGTGATATAACACCATTTCATGTACATTGTAAAACCTTTATATCTGTTTGCTTCTGTTTCTCTTGTTCTTTCTTATGTGTTTTTTTCAGTAATACATTTTATATTGTATGTTATAACCTTCATGATAGTATTTTTATTAGTTTTATTTTAAATGGTCAATTATTTCTTAAGGAGATATGAGCCTTAAGAAAAAGGATTTTTTTATTTACCTGAGTTACCATTTCTGGTGGTCTGCATTTCTTTATGTAGATTTCCTCCAATATCATTGCCTTCTGCCTAAAGGACATCCTTCAGTATTTTTGTAGTTCAAGTCTACTGGTGATAAATTCTTTCAGAAAAAATGCTTTTTTTGCTGTCATTTTGAAAAGTAATTTTTACTGGGTGTTAAGCTCTGGATTAATTTTTATTTTATTTCAGTATTTTTAAGCTTCACTATCTTTTGACTGGAAATCTGCTCTCATTCTTATCTTGATCCCCTATAGGTAACCTGTCTTTTATTCTCTGTGTACTTGTAACATGTTCTCTTTATCACTAGCTTTGAGAAATCTGATTACGCTGTGTCTCGGCAATTTTTTTTTTTATTCATGCTTTTTGCACCTGGAGTTAATTGGGATTCTCAGATCCATGCAATTATAGTTTGCATCACATTTGAAAATATTTGCCATTATTTTTCAAATATTATTTAGCCCCTCCCACACTAATGGCTCTATTAAGAATTATAGGTGTGTAGGCTTGTGTGAAGTTGTCACACACAGCTCAGAGCTCTCTTTGTTTAATGTTGTATAGTTTCTATTGATGTGTCTTCGAGTTCTGTCATCTTTTCTTCTGCACTGTTTAATCTGTTGTTAATCTCCCTGCCTCCATGTATTTTTTCATCTTAGATGTTATTGTTTTCATGACTGAATATTCAGTTTGGGCCTTTTTATATCTTCCCTATCTACTTAAATGTTCAATCTTTCTTCTAACTTCTTGAACATATAGAATATAATTATAATAACTGTTTTAATATTGTTTGTGAATTCTATCATCTGTATTATTTCTGGGTCTGTTTAATTAATTTATTATTATTAGTTTGCATTTTATTGCCTTTTTTGCACACATTAATTTTTGATTAGATAATAGACACTATGATTTTTATTTTGTTGGGTGCTGCATATTTTTATATTTCTGTGGCTATTCCTAACTTTGTTCTGAGACACAGAAAAGTTACTTGGAAACATCTTGATCCTTTCATTTCTTGCTTTTAAGTTTTGTTAAGTGAGGCCAGAGTAGCATTTGGTAAAGGGCTAATTATGCTCTATTTTGGAGGCAAAAAGTTGTTGAGTATATTGCTCAACACCCGCTCAATGCCCCATTAATTGTAGGGTTTCCCACTCTGTCTATTTGGGAAAGAAATTCTTCCTGTTTCTGTATCACCTCCAATGATTGTTCCCTATAATCCATTTGTGGTCCTTTTCCTCACATGTCTGAACTGATGAACACTTGGCTGAAGACTTGATGGAACTCTCTACAAATCACCAGTCTTGTCTTCCATGTTTTCTCTTCTTCCATAATTTGTTCTAAGTTCCTTTGGTTTCCCTGGACTTCCTGTTCTAGATCCTCAAGTCAAGGAATCCCCACACCTTGAGAGTAAACATCTAGAAATAGGAGGGGAGTTAACTAGAGCATTGCTGAGGCCATCCCTTTTATTTCTTACTTCTCAGGGATCACTGTACCTAGTTGCCTGATGCCCAATATCTTAAAAAATAATTGCTTCATACATTTTGTTCAGTTTTTAACCGTTTCAGATTGGAGGGTAATGACAATCTAGTCATTGTTATTCTATTTTCAATGAAAGCACTTCAATTTATGCTTTTTAAAGACTACTTTGCTGTGTAGAGAATAAACCAGAAGCCAAATTATTTATCTGAACATCTGGTTTATCTGTTTTTTTAATCAGTAAAATACAGACAATATAGGTAAAGCTTACCTTATAGTATTACTGTGAAAATTAAATGAGACAATACATACAGTGTACAAAGAAGATTAGTTGCACCCTTTTCTTCATGGAATAAAGATAATAAATAATTTTAAATGTCTATTTTTATATCCACAGGTATAAATACTCAATTGAATCCCCTTATAAGATGACAAAATAATCTACCTAACAATTCCATCAAGATATCAAGTCAAAAAGAATTGGTTAAAAAACATTGGTTAGCAGCTTATGTACACCTATTACCCTGGTAAATTTTTACAAGAGAGGCCCACCATATATGGGGAAGTCCTCAGAGAATTGTGAAGAGACTTAGGGAATAAAACTGAGAGGGAGATTTTACGAAGGTTTGCTTTTAGACTTAAAAATACCTTTAGGATAGTTCAGCCATCTTGGGGCCACCTATGGCAAAACCATTAGCAGAAATCATGCATGTTTATTACTTTGGAGCACAGAGGACTCCCTGGAACAAAACTTCCCTAAGAGGAACACTTATAGGGACACAGCTGTCTATTGTCAAACAGGGAAGAAAGAGAGAAGCTGTCTGAATTTTAAATCAGTCTTCATTTTTTATGGCTCTGAAATATATGAGCACACACGGACCCTCTTCTTTTTTATACATGAGAACTGAATCCCACTCCCCCATCCCTCCTAAACAAACGACTGAAACAACCATCTTCTTGTTCAGCTACACTGCAAGAAATGCTTGCTTTGATCTTCAGCTGTGTCATTTCCAACACTGCAGTCCTAAGCCAACTCTAAGATAAGTAGTTATTATTTTAACAGTTTATCAAGTAATTTCCAAGAAGCTTCCATTTGCTGTTTGTGTTGGAAAGTTGTTTCTGCCTAAGATTATATTTGCTCCAAGCAGTGTTTGTGGTCAGAGTCCTTACTGAACCAGTGTAGCTTATTCCAAGCTTCCATGCATATGAAAGCTCACTTTGAGTACATTTTCTTTTTTTTTTTTTTTTTAAACAAAACTGGATGATTGGCAAATCCCACAATGAGGTAAGTCCGGCTCAGTCCCTTAAATGTTTACTAGCTACTTTTTGGCTTCTGGAATATTTATCATAATAAGCAAAACCTTAATCAAATCAGCAAAGGTTTTCAGTTACAGCATTCAAGCTCCCTTGCTCCGAGTTCATGCTGGCTGTCTCCATCAGCACTGATATCTCCATGCAAAGAACAAGGGAGGAAAATAAAACCCCCTTTTATTTTTTCAGTGAAAGACAAAGTAGCAAATAATGGCAAATTTTTCTAGCTTTCTAGATTCAACAGCTTAGCTAATAAAAATGAGCAGTTTTGTGGTCTCTCTGACCAAAGTGATCTAATTCCCAGAAAATAGCCAGTCATATCTGCTGAACTGGTCCTACTCCCTGCCGTATTTTCTATTGCAGTTCTCACATTGTTCGTGAAACAGCACTGATGATTTAGAGTGACATGTTGTTGCTATGGAATCTTATTTCTCTTGCTTTTAGTCTATTGAAGACGTGTGAGCTCTTAAGCATCTCTGCATGAGTTATTGCTCAAACACACTGAAGCACTGATGGGCTGGGCAGCTGTTCAAACCCCAACTCAAACCAGGGTGGTTACTGAGTCAAAGGTTGGGGTTAGACTGTGCAGCACATAAAATAAAAACCAGGCAAATGTGTAAGTCATGGCGTGTAACTTTATCTTGGAGAATTTTGATGATTCTAGCATTTACTGCTGTAGTTAGTTAATCCCAGCATTTAAAGTTTTGCATTATTCTCTGACTTATTTCACTCGGTATGACAATCTAAATTGCTTATATGTGGAATGTAAAAAAAAATGTTTCAAACAAACTTACAAAACAGAAATAGGCGAAGTTTTGGTTCTTCCAGTAGTAGTGTACGGATGTGAGAGTTGGACCATAAAGAAGGCTGAGCACTGAAGAATTGATGCTTTCGAATTTTGGTGCTGAAGAAGACACTTGAGAGCCCCTTGGGCTGCAAGGGGTTCAAACCAGTCCATCCTAAAGGAAATCAGCCCTGAATATTCGTTGAAAGGACTGACGTTGAAGCTGAAGCTCCAATACTTTGGCCGTCTGATATGAAGAGCCGACTCACTGGAAAAGACCCTGATTTTCAGAATGATTGAGGACAGGAGGAGAAGGGGATGATAGAGGACAAGGTGGCTGGAAGGCATCACTGACTCAGTGGACATGAGTTTGAGCAAACTCCGGCAGTTGATGAAGGACAGGGGAGCCTGGCGTGCTGCAGTCCCTGGGGTCGCAAAGAGTCGGACACAACTAAGCAACTGAACATCAACAAAGACACACTACTATGCATAAAATAGATAACTAATAAGGACCTATGGTATAGCACAGGGAACTCTACTCAAAACTCTGTAACAGCCCGTATGGGAATAGAGTCTAAAAAAAGATATGTGTAGTGTGTGACTGATTCACTTTGCTGTATACCTGAAACTAACACAACATAAAATCAACTATAATACATCATTTTTGAAAAAAGAAAGTATCTCTGTACCTTTCTAATAAAGTTCTGCCAATAATCAAAAAATAATAATAATTTTTAAAGTTGTGCATTATTTTTCCATATATGGCATTCTCAGTTACTTTTCTTGCTTAATTTTCATACACAGAAGTGGTACATATTGAAGATTCTTCCTCTCATGACCTGGCAACTCTTACCTCCATACCAAAAAAAAAAAAAGAGAGCTCAGTTGCCCTGATGCCTCATGGCTTGTTACCTCACTGAGGGATTCACAGCAGTTTCCTGGAATGCAATTTGCATGAGGATGGGGCCACGGTCTTATTTACTACTGTCTACCTAGCACTTTAAATGGAGACACTGTATAATAGATGATCAATAAACATTTCCTTGAATGGCTTAATAGAATTATAAAACGTATTGAATGGGAAGTAAGTACTGCTGATTCTCCCTCCCAGTCACTTCCACAATCTTCTCCTACAAAGTGATGCCAACTGGTCCTATCTCCTCTGGAACCCCAGTAGCCACGAGACCCTCCACTACTTGGTAGGCAGTCAATTTCATTCACTGCTCAAAAGTTCTATCTATGTGGCATCACAGTCTTATCTCTTCGCGTCTTCCCTCCTTCATTCGTTCCTTAAAATTATTTTTTCTATCTCTTTTTAAAAATGACTGTATTTATGTATTTGTGGCTGTGCTGGGTCTTCCTTGCTGCACAGGCTTTTCTCTAGTTGTGGAGAGCGAGGGCCACTCTCTAGCTGTGGCGTGCAGGCTTCTCATTGCCATGGCGCCTCTGGCTGTGGAGCATGCGCTCTAGGGGCCGTGGACTTCGGCAGTTGCAATGCGTGGGCTCAGTAGTTGCAGCTCCCAGGCTCTAGAGCACAGGCTCAATAGCTGTGGTGCATGGCCTTTTTTGCCCCACAGCATGTGGAATTTTCCTGGACCAGGGATCAAGCCAGTTTCCCCTGCACTGGCAGGCAGACTCCTTACCCCCGAGCCACCACGGAAGCCCTCTTACTTCATTCTTGTTCTTCCTTCAAGAGTGATGCTGTCTTTTCCTGACCATGTTTCACATAGCAGGAGATGGTCCCATAATTCCCTGTGGAGCCCAGATGGCATGAAACAGTATAAATGACTAAAGCGGTGTGACCCATAAAATCAGGAAGCAGCGCTTCTCTTACAGAGCCGCTGACTTTGTTCAGAAAGCTGTTCAGACCTACCAATTTTAAAGATGGTGTGATGCTTAATGAAGTAATTAGAATTCATTATATTGCAAGAGGTTACTAGACCTTAGGGGGGGAAATCTCCATTTCAATTTGGCCTGACACAAAGCTTTGAGGAATCTAGATTCTCAGGGAACTCTATAGTAATTTTTGATCAGGTAAAGACCTTGCATTTGAAATTTTAATTCATCCATCATATGGCTCTTTTTAAATTGAGAACCTAGTCTGTACTATCCTTTATTTTCCCATATTGTCTGTAGACTGTATAATTCATCACTGAGATTTGTTAAGTGCTTCGTGCTCTGCTAATGTTATCACACTGAATTCTCATAGCAAACTTATGACTAGGATTCTAATGTTATCTTTCTTACAGGAAGAAACTTAGTTTCAGAGAGGATGAGTAACTCCTGCAAGGTCACCAGCAGGAATGTCACAGGGTCAGGCTTCAAGCTCCAGTCTGTCTGACACCAGAGTGTTCTTAACCTCCAGGCTGTGTATTGAGAAATACATTCTCACCGGGGGAAAGAAAACCCAAGTTCAATTTGTCTTTGGATACCTCACAGTGTCTGATACACAGTCGGTGCCCAACAAATATGTGTGGGACACATTTGGTGATAGTGGACTGAGGGTTAAAGTGTGATTCACAACGTAACACTTTGCACCTCAAATTCTATCTTGGTGAAACAAAGGACTTGGGCTACATGATCTCTAGGCTTCCTCCCAGTCTAAAGAATGCATGCTGCTTGCCCGGGGATGAGGATGAGATGGAGTTTAACAGCACAGAAGACAAGAGGGAAGACAAGGCATGAGGCGCGGCATAGGCTATGCAGCATTCCTTTGAATAGAACACGCCCTCTGCCCAAAATACCCCTTCCACTTGCTCACTTGGCAAATGTCCAATGGCCAGCTCAATCAGGCTCCCCTCCCTGAAGCTGTCCTTGACCTCTCCCTCAACACACTCTTTCCCGTACACACACAATTATTCCCTCCACAGGGCCCCCAAGTCCACCGTGCATGATCTGTGATCATTTGACTGTGGATCTGTCTCCCCTTCTCACACCCTCGATTTGAGCGCCCTACAAACAAAAACCATCTATTCATCTCCAGGCCCCATCATCGAGCCTGGCAGGGGAGGCAAGTCTTCCATAAACGTTTTGGGAGTGGTTAAATGAGTTAGCAGGCCATGTGTAGGGGGAACAGAAGGAAACGATTTGAACTTAATAGAGAATTCATACCAGAAAACAGTGAGAAATTAAGTTAGTGAGGCGGAGACTTGAAGTCCAGAAAGCAGGGTTTAGGCTTGGTGCCCCAGGCAACGCCCCTGTTCCATTCTTGGGTAGGGAAATGACAGTGAAAGGAAGAATCCTGTTAGGAAGATTAGTAGACACATGGTTTCTCATTTAAAAAATAAATAAAGGTAATGAACCTGTCTTCTTCCTTAGCATGCTCTTAATAAACCCATTTATTATATCTGACACTTTATGCAAAAGAACAGGCTAGTCTTATTGGGAGGTATCTTTCCGATTTTAAGCTAATGAATTTTTAATAAATTACTAACATAGTAAGCAAACATCTTTACTCAGGATAAAACAAGTTTGAATAAGTGCAAGGAATTGTTGATAGAATGGCAGCACCCCGTTCAGCACCTGGCACATAGCAAGTGCTCAATTAGTATTCTTTGTATGTCGAGTTCACATTGCATGTGCTTGCATTTACTCTGGTTATTTGCCCGAGTGGAGGATAACAGCAGTCCCCAGGTCTAAACACAGTGATTATTTTAGAAGATTAAAAGATTGAAAAATTAATTAAAGATTGAAAGATCTATAGTGTTTGTGTTAGGAATACAGATAATGTGTGCATATTTATATCAATATGCGTATCTTTTTAAATTTTCTTAAGTGTAAAAAAATATTAAAATACAGGCCTAGGAGAGCACATGTCAAACAACTACAGTAGATGGTAGCTCAGACATGCATTCATCACCAGCCAGACAACCTATATGAGCAACTGAACAGTGACACTACTAAGTCAAGCAAGTCCCTTTTTTCCTGGAGCACCTTGGAGAAGCCAGATGGAAGACAGTCCAGTTAGTTCAAGTCCACTGACGGGTTTTAGCTTTGCCGTGTTTCCCCAGGTGGTGGCCTTATTGCCAAGTGGTTACATCATTTTGCAATCCTGGGATTTAAACTCACAAGCAATTTGAGAATGCAGAATTTTCTCTTTAATGTGAAAGAGTAGAAGTGTGTGTGTGTGTGTGTATCTAAAATGAAGATGGCCTAGGAGGACTCTTCTGTGATATTTGGAGTCTGACTTTAAGTAATTAAACTCCTCAGTGATTGAGCTACTAGATGATGCTACTAGACAAACAATATGGGATTCAGTGTGTAATGATCTCATTTGGACCACTTATGAGTCCGCATTTATGCCTAGGAAAGAGTGAGGTTTTATCTTGAGTCCTAGACTCTTACATAATTGTACAACTCTGCGGAGGGCTTATCTCTACCGGTGTGGGGACTCTGCAGTCCTCCAAAGCTTGGCTTTCTTATGTGTGTTTATCAGTTTTAAATTTATAGCTTATTGCTAGACTTTTGTTTCAGAAATGAGTAGGAATCAACTCCAGTCCCCAGTGTTCTCATCCTTAAGACTAAGGAAAGGTGGTAAGCTCTTTCCTTATATTCAGAAATCTTGTCATAATATAAATTTTAGACATAAATTGGATATTATATAAGAGGACTTTGAACTAAGTCCTAGTTATTAAAATCCTAAAAGATCTCATGATATAAGGGCCTCATTTCTTGTGTGTATTCTGTAGGTGCTTGTAAATTTGCTTGGTGCATCTGAGTTGTGTCCAAAGGATCCCATTCCTCATTGATGTTCATGCATATTTCAAGGATAACTTATCTTCATTCCCGATTTTGATCTTCTGTTGGTAGTGGCTTCTAACTCTCTAGATTTATGCTTCCCTGCCCCTAGCCCCTTTGAAAGCAGTTAATCTTCCCAGCTAGTTTCAAGTACGGTGTAGTGGAATGCAACTCAGGCTTTGGAGCCTGTGGTAGTTATTAGGATGTTCATTAAGTATTTCTGATTCTCCTTTTAGGCACAACAGATTTTCACCTCTCTGACCCCCTGAAGGTAATAATGTCTCTATGACTTCTTATGTTCAAGGAAATGAAAGTGTAAGTAATGCAGCCCCTTTAGGAGGGGGAAGCCTACATGTGACTTGCCACACCGCTCTTCCTTTCTTCTTCTGCTTCCCTAATCATGGAAGGCTGGAGATGACACCACTTTCAGATGTAGTCACCTAGTGAGGACAACACAGAAGAGAATCCTAAACTCATATAACACACCGTTTGTTATTTTTAAGCCCTGAGACTTGAAGATTGGGTGTTATGGCTGCAGAATCTAGCTTATTCTGACTAATACAGGGCTGGACAGCTCTGGGCTCAGGTCCTTGGACAAACTGTGGGACTTCTTCCACCTTTTCAGAAAGTTGTATGAGAATTAAATAAAAGTGTGTGAGCAAAGTGACTGTCACAGAGATTGTGTGTAATAACAATTGCTCTTCAGGTTTTCTTCTTGCTTTACCTGTGAAGAGAGAGCAAGTATCTTATTTGCCACCTGATTGTGTCCAGAATAGGGGCTTTCCCATGGGCTCAGATGGTAAAGAATCTGCCTGCAATGCAGGAGACCCAGGTTTGATCCCAGGGTCGGGAAGATCCCTTGGAGAAGGGAACAGCTATCCACTCCAGTATTCCTGCTTGGAGAATCCCACGGACAGAGGAGCCTGGCAGGCTATAATCCATGGCGTTGCAAAGAGTCAGACACAACTGAGCCACTCACACTTTCACTTTCATTTGTGTCTAGAATAAGCCCTGGAATCCAGAGGTGCTTGAATAAATAAATGAACAGAGAAACATTTATATGTACTTAGAGAGTGACTTATTTTAAAGATCCTTTACCATCATTATGCAACATGAGCATTCTTTTTCCCTGCGCATTTCCTCACATCAGGTTTTCCAAGCAAGTTCAGACAAGAAGATAGGTCTGCTGAGGAGAGGCCACTGTATTGGGACTTTAGCTCTAGCTCAGCCAGTTGCTGGTCTATGTGACCCTGGACTGAAAGGGATAACTGGCAGCATCCCAAGTGAAGGTGGCGATGGCCCCACTGACTCTTCCTCATCCAGACCTCTTCTGGCACATTGAGCTCTGCTTTGAGCATCTCATTTGAGGGAGACATTAACAGACAGGAATGCACACAAGTGGCAGGTGATGGGGGCAGGAACGGAGGGCAGGTCAAGATGCTGAGAAGTTGGGAAGCACTTGTTTATTGCTCCAAATTCCCTCGTGCCATTGGAAGGTTAATTACACACAGAAACCGTTTGTGTTCTCAGTACTTTAGTGGACAAAGTAGGTAAAAAATGTTGCCATCTGATAAGCCAGAGTCTGTGCTCTGACCCAGGGATGCAATGCATGACACAAAGCATTTCTAATAAGAGCAGTAACTTCCTCATTCACTTGCTTATAAATCATGGAGGAAAAGCAACCTGAAATTAACTGAGAAACAGAAAAATGGTAAATTAGGAATACGGAATTTTCTCACCCTATTTTGTCATATGCAGCATAAGCAAAGGCAGACAGGAACCAGCCTTTGAAAGGAGTAAGGAAAGGCCACTAGGGAAAGAGATTAGAAGGTTACGAGCCTCAGATCCAAGGAACAGGCTGGCCTCTTCTGCAGACTTCTGGGGGCTACTACTCCCAAGTCCAGAGGGGGAACCAAGATGCCAGGGGAAGCTACTGTAGAACTGGGCTTGATGCCAGGGTGCCTGAATTTCTTGGACAAAACAGGGTGGAATTGAGGATAAAATAGAATCTTCTCAATTAATCAAGGCTAAGTGAAAGTAAGTGAAGTCGCTCAGTCGTGTCCGACTCTGCGACCCCATGGACTGTAGCCTACCAGGCTCTTCTGTCCATGGGATTTTCCAGGCAATAGTACTGGAGCGGATTGCCATTTCCTTCTCCAGCGGATCTTCCCGACCTAGGGATCAAACCCAGGTCTCCCGCGTTGTAGACAGACGTTTTACCATCTGAGCCACCAGGGAAGTCACAATCAAGGCTAGAAGGATCCAAACCAGAAAGCCTGGCTTCTGAGGCTGACCTGAGATACAATAGCCAAAGGTTCTCTGTAAGAAAGTCTTAAAATAAAAATTGACTTTATTCGTTAGACCTATAATTATCTCCTCTGTATACTTTGTATACTCAGTTAAAATTTATCATGAGAAAGTGGTTTTATTTCTCTGTGATGTACAATATATCCTTGTTGCTTATCTATTTTATATGTAACAGTTTGTATCTCTTAATCCCATACCCTTAATTTGACCGCTGCTTCCCTCTCTCCACTGGTAACCACTAATTTGTTTTCTATACCTGCGATTCTGTTTCTGTTTAGCCTATATACTCGTGTGTGTCATCTCTTAGTTTCCACTTTTAGTGATTTCATACAGTATTTGTCTTTCTCTAACTTATTTCACTAAGTAAAATATTGTCTAAGTCCACCTATGTTTCTGCACACGACACTATTTCATTCTTTTATGGCTGAGTAATATTCCACTGCATTTATTTATATATATACATAGCTGTTAGTCACTCAGTCATGTCTGAGTCTTTGAGACGCCGTGGACTGTAGTCTGTAGACTCCTCTCTCCATGGAGTTCCTCAGGCAAGAATACGGCAGTGGGTTGCCATTCCTTTCTTCAGGGGATCTTCCCAACCCAGGGATCGAATCAAGATCTTGTGCATTGCAGACAGATTCTTTACCATCTTAGCCACCAGGAAAGCCCATGCGTGTGTCTATATGTATATATGTGTATATATACGTATATATTTATATATACATATATACTGTAACTTCTTTATCTGTTCATCTGCTGACGGACGCAGTTTGCTTCATTATCTTGGCTACTATAAATATCACTTCTATGAACATGGAGGTATATGTATCTTTTGAAAGCAGTGTTTCATTTTTTTCCCAGATATATTCCAAGCAGTTGACTTGCTGGATCATATGGTAGTTCTGAGCTTCCCAGGTGGCAATAGCGGTACAGAACCCACCTACCAATGCAGAAGATGTAAGAGACATGGGTTTGATTCTTGGGTTGGGAAGATCCCATGGAGGAAGGCATGGCAACCTACTCCAGTATTTTTATCTGGAGAATCCTACGGACAGAGGAGCATGACAGGCTACTGGACATGACCAAATCGACTTCGCACACATGTATGGTAGTCTTATTTTTAGTGTTTGAGGAACTTTCACACCGTTTTCCATAGTGGCTGCACCAATTTATATCCCCTCCAACAGTGTGTGAGGGTTCCCTTTTTCCACATCCTCTCCAACATTTGTTATCTGTAGGCTTTTTGATAACATTCATTCTGATAGGTGTGAGGTGGTATTTCATCGTTGTTTCAGTTCGCATTTCTCTAATATCTAGCAATGCTGATGGCTTGTTAACCATCTGCATGTCTTCTTTGGAAAAATATTTATTCGGATCGTCTGTGACTGGATTTTCCTCTTTGATATTGAGTTGTATGAGCTATTTCTTGGTTTGTTTACTGATCCCATTCTTTCAGTAAACATTTAGAGTGATATTTGTGGTGGGGCAGTGGGGGTGGGGATTCCCAGGTGGTGCTAGTGATAAAGAACCCGCCTGCCAATACAGGAGACATGAGAGACACAGGTTCAATTCCCGGGTGGGGAAGATCCCCTGGAGGAGGGCATGGCAACCCAACTCCAGTATTCTTGCCAGGAAAATTCCATGGACAGAGGAGCCTGGTGGGCTACATTCATGAAGTCACCAAGAGTCGGACACGACTGAAGCGACTTGGCACACACGCATGCAGTGGGGGTGGGGAGTCAAGGAAAGGTAGTTTGAACCAGAGGTCTGGTGTTTCTCACATTTGTCCCCTGCTCAGAGAGTCACTGAGTGGAATCTTCCTTCCTGATTGCTCTTTTGCTGATGCAAGGACAGATGGTGGCTGGAGGGAGCCTCCCATCCTGGAACAAGTCTGCTCAAGCCACAGTTCTTGCTGATGCAACAAGGAATTTCTCTTTTGGAGCCAGTGACTGGAATGAACTCTATGTCTCCTGGGACCCCCCCACCCCCACCCCCTGGAGCTCTCAGGTTCTGTGAAACTCTTGGCACCCCTGGAGTGGCAGGACAAGGAAAGAAATGACTGCCAGTGTTTGGAAGGTGTGTGCAGGGTCGGGGTGGAGGCACTTAGATTCATACTGACTTCAAATTCAGACTTCTTTGGGATTTTGCCACTAGTGTAGGACAGTCGTGCCATCCTCTCTGGCACTGTGTTTTTTCAGGATGGTTCTAAATGATTCTCCAGAGGTGTGATGCAATGGCTGTGTCAAGGAGGGAAGAGTTTGGCTCTTCTTGCAAAGAAGCAGTGATGGTGGGAATAGTGGTAATGAAATGAGTGCCTCTGCCTTTCATGGTGAACGGTTACCATCTTGCTTCCTCCTTTAACTGTTCTCTCTCTCCCCAAGGTGCTTGTGCTTAGGAGAAAAGGTGCCACAAGTGGGCACAGGCTCCATGAACGAGACCCTCTCTGGCTTCAAAGATACAGATGAGCCAGGAGAGACCTAAATTTAGCGTTGGCTCTACCCACTAGAATGCTTTCCCTGGTACTGGGGTCAGTGCCTGATGGTGTTTTAGTGTGTGGCCAAGGGGCATAGTACAACCACAGAGCACACGGAGGAACAGGAGGGAGGAGAAGTAAAGATAGTTGGAGGAGAAAGGAATATATATTTTTCCCTCTTACCCCAAATCTTCTGGAGTATTAGTTGCCTACAACTACGATGGCAATTATTCAGGAAAGACAAAGGTGTCTGAGTTTACACCTTAAAATAAGACCAGTTTGTATGTGTGAACAGTTAATCATTGAGTGCTGCACTTCTGGGCTCTGATCAGTCCCCAAATGTCTTTCTATTATCACAGAAGCTCACAGAAGGAATGAGTAGGGAGCCTGTTATTGTTATTACAGCTAACATTTATTAAGCACTCATTTTCAGCCCAGAAAGTGTGAATTTATTCTTCCCAAGGTCACTAATGACCCTCGTATCCCCAAATCTGGTGGACACTTCTCCATCCTCATCTGGGCGCTCAGCAGCATGCATCACACGGCACATCTCCCTTGTCACAAGTTTCCCATCCCTGGGTCCTGAGATGCTGCTCTCTCCTGGTTGGCCTCCAGCCTCCCACGCTGATGTCGGAGCCTCGGCTCAGTCTTCTCACTTGTGCTGCTTTCTTCACCTGAACTCATAAAGTTGGAGTTGCTCAGGATCAGGGGCTGGCCTTCCTCTCTTCTCTCTCCTCATTTTTGCCTAAGTGGCTTCATCTTTTCCCATGACTTTAGGTACCATTATTGCTGGTGACTCTGAAATTTACACATTCTGCTAAGACCTCTCTGACTTCTGACTTCTATACTCATGTCTGATGACCAATGTGACATCTCCACATGAATGTCTCCCAGCTGGATGTAACTTGTCCAAAACTGAACTCTCGATTTCCCCTCCTCTCCAAACAAATGCTCCTGGCAGGTTCGGCATCTTCTCTCCCTTCACGTCCATCAGCAAATTTGACCCATTTTGTCTCTGCTCCTCTGCATCTCCTGCCACCTCCTCCGCCTGCACCATCTCCCCCTGCATCTCTGCAGCGGTTTCTAACTGGCCTCCCCACACTCGCTCCTGTTTTCCTATAAGCCGTTCTCCACACAGCAGAGTGGTTATTAAAACACAAAAAACAACTCCTGTCACTCTCTGCTGCAAGTCCTCCAGGGGCTTTCTTTGAACTTTGAGTAAAATACAAGCTCCCTGCTTTGGCCTTCAAGGTGGCTCGTGTGGTGCTTACCTTTTGTTCTTTACCCACGTGCTCTTCCATCTGGGACTCACATTATTTTACTTTCTAGAACCACCCAGATTTTTCCGATCTCAGGGTCTTTGCACATTTCTCTAATGCTCCTCTACCTGGAAACATGGTTAGGTATTTCTCATTCTTTAGGTTGCAACTTACCTGTCACCTCCTCAAGGAAGCATTCCTTGATCTAAAAGAGATCTTTACTGTCATTCTTTAATCAAACAATCCTGTTTATGTCTTTTACGACTCTGCTTACGGTTTACAATGGTTTTGGTCTCTTTGTTTAGGAATTTGTCTTCTTTACAAGCCTGTAAACACATATGTTCTGTTGACTTTCTTTATTCCCCATGACTAACACAGTGCCTTGCGTGTGACAGGGGTTCAGTACTTACCTGTTGAATGAAAGGGTGTCAGGCCTACACTAACCCTCTATGTATGTTACTTTTATGTTCACAAGATGTCTGGAAGACAGATATTTCTCTAATCCCATTTTATGAGCAAGAAAAATACAAAGTTTATAGGTGGGAAATATCTTGCCCAAATCCACGGGTGGAGAAGCTAGGAACTGGAGTTGGACTGTCAAGCCCCACGACGTGAGGACTCACCTCACTGCACTTCGTTGCTGCTGAGTAGAGAAGAGAAGAAGTGACCCTGTGTTTAATATTAGCTCAGTCATATAATCATGATGGTATGATCACTCATCTAGAGCCAGACATCCTGGAGTGTGAAGTCAAGTGGACCTTAGGAAGCATCACTACAAACAAAGCTAGTGGAGGTGATGGAATTCCAGTTGAGCCATTTCAAATCCTGAAAGATGATGCTGTGAAAGTGCTGCACTCAGTATGCCAGCAAATTTGGAAAACTCAGCAGTGGCCACAGGACCGGAAAAGTTCAGTTTTCATTCCAATCCCAAAGAAAGGCAATGCCAAAGAATGCTCAAAC
>NW_011495071.1:2191688-2192897 GCF_000754665.1 Bison bison bison
AAAGAATAGATCTCCAAGTTGGTGATTTGTGGTAGTTCACTGTGACTTTGTTCCTTATGCTCTAGCGTGAGACGCCTAACACATATCCATCCCCAAGATGTCAGCATGGTTCCCGATACTAGACCAGATAACAACTTCGGGCAGGTTAGAAAACAGCAACCCCCAATCTCTACCAAATTCCTAGTAACCTTTTATTGGGGAAAAAAAATTATCCTCAAATTCATACAGACTACCAAAGGATTGCAAATGGCCAAAATACTCTTGAAAAAGAAAAATAAAGTTGGAGGCCTTATATTCCTGATTTGAAAACTTACTATGAAGTTATGATAATCAAAACAGTGTGGTAATGGCATAAAGACAGAAAACAGACCAATGGAATAGAGTCCAGAAATAAATTCTTGCATGTGTGGCCAAAGGATTTGGGACCAAGATGCCAAGACCATTCAGTGGGGAAATACTTTACAACAAATAGTGTTTAAAAAGCTAGATAACTACACGTAAATAACACTGGACCTTTACTTTACCCATGCATAAAAATTAACTCAAAATGAAAAAAAAATTTAACTCAAAATGGATACAGAATCTAAATGTAATATTTAAATGTATAAAACTAGAAGAAAACATGGGAGAAAATGTCAAGACTTTATAGGTTTGGCAATGATTTCTTGAATATGATGCCAAAAGCACAGAAAACAAAAGGAAACAGACAAGTTGGTCTTCAGCAAAACTAAAAATGTATGTATCAAAGGACACCATCAACAGAGTGCAAAGCTAACCCATAGGAGAAAATATTTATAAATCATATAATTGATAAGAGATTCATATCCAAAATACATAAAGAACTCTTACAACAGCAAAAACCAAATAACCCAATTAAAATATGGACAAAGGACTTGAACAGATATTTCTCCAAAGAAAATATACGAATGGCCAATAAGCACCTGAGAAGATGCTCAAATTCTAGGCCTTTTGTGGTCAGCTGCTCAGTTGTATATGACTCCATTGACTGTAGCCCACCAGACTCTTCTGTCCAAGGAATTTTCCAGGCGAGAATACTGGAGCAAGTTGCCATTTCCCACTCCAGGGGATCTTCCTGACCCAGGGATCAAACCTGTTACTCCTGCATCTCTTGCATTTGCAGGGGATTCTTTACCACTGAGCCACCTGGGAAGCCAGACCTTAAGAAAATGAAAATTAAAATTACAATGA
>NW_011495071.1:2192997-2194702 GCF_000754665.1 Bison bison bison
CCAAAGAATTGATGCTTTTGAACTGTGATGTTGGAGAAGACTCTTGAGAGTCCCTTGGACTACAAGGAGATCCAACCAGTCCATTCTGAAGATCAGCCCTGGGATTTCTTTGGAAGGAATGATGCTAAAGCTGAAACTTCAGTACTTTGGCCACCTCATGCGAAGAGTTGACTCGTTGGAAAAGACTCTGATGCTGGGAGGGATTGGGGGCAGGAGGAGAAGGGGAAGACAGAGGATGAGATGGCTGGATGGCATCACTGACTCGATGGACATGAGTTTGAGTGAACTCTGGGAGTTGGTGATGGACAGGGAGGCCTGGAGTGCTGCAATTCGTGGGGTCGCAAAGAGTCAGACACGACTGAGCGACTGATCTGATCTGATCTGATCTGATCATCATTCAGCTGGATCGATTGATGAGTGTGCACCCGTCCTTCAGCAGGGCCTGAGTGGCCTTGATCAGTGAGGGAAGCATGTCAGTGACCTAAGCCTCATCACCCAGAAGAACCTAGAAGTCATTTCTCCTGTCAACCAGATCAGGAATACGAGAAGCTAGGAGAGAGGTCACTCTAGCTCTGTGGTCCCCTTTCCTGGATCACACTCCCTCTCCAGGCTTGCCTCTCTCTCCCCAGTCTCTCCTAGCCCCAGCTCACTGTCTCTAGCTTTGGTCGTAGGCAACTGTGTTTCCCAGAATGTATTTCACTCATGTCAAATGTGAAATTGAGCTTCTTGGATATGTGTGGGCCCTGAGATTACGCCTTAGTTCTCCTTTTCAGCACCAACATGAAAGAAGTTGTAAAGGAGGAAAAATATCCGTGAGGGCATTTGACTCTAGACTAAATTCATTTTTCCAGGCAGTCTAAGTTAGACAATAAGGTGGTGGTGATGGTGAACAGGAGTTAGCAGCCAATTGAATTGACTTTATAGCCTAATGATTAAATCTTTATAGTAAAGAGAAGAAAAGAAAACCCGCTTTCAAGTTTCCTTCTTCCTCGGGCTTGCCTTTCTCTCCTTGTCCTTATCACACTTGTGCTCCATCCTCATGCAGCTCCCCTGAGAGTGGTCCACATCCCCAGCTCTCCTTCCTGGCCAGTCTTCCATGCCTGGGAAAGTGATCTCTCCTGTTCCCCGTGAATGCTGCTCTCTCAGAGACCATTCATGACTTTCCAACAGTCAAGTCCAAGAAACTTTTAAGTCTTCTTATGTGACCGCTTCAAAACTTTCTTCTCCTTTTCGTTTGGTGACATTATAATGTTCCATTTCTCTATCTCCCTGACCGCATTTTCACTCTTTCTTTGGCAGTTCCTTCTGCCCATAGTTTAAATATTGATGGACTCTGGGCTCCTCTCCATCTGACTGTCCATCTTCTGTACATCTCCACTTGGATGTAACTCAAACATCTCAGAATGCGCATGTCCAGAGCTGACACCATTGCTCCTTGGCTTATTACCTTGTCCAAGTCTGCCCTTCCTCTTCCACCCCTGGTCAATGTCACCAGCAGCTACTTAATTGCTCACACTGGAAGCTTTGGCATCATTGCTTGCTTGAGATACTTGCCAGACATCCCTGAGTTAGAGATGTCTTCTTTGGCTCCCCTGAGTATGCTCAGTTGCTTAGTTGTGTCTGACTCTTTGTGACCCCAAGGATGGTAGCCCACCAGGCTCCTCTGTCCACGAGATTTTCCTGGCAAGAAGGCTGGAGTGGGTTG
>NW_011495071.1:2194802-2196202 GCF_000754665.1 Bison bison bison
GTCGCTTCAGTCGTGTCCGACTCTGTGCGACCCCATAGACGGTGGCCCACCAGGCTCCCCCGTCCCTGGGATTCTCCAGGCAAGAACACTGGAGTGGGTTGCCATTTCCTTCTTCAATGCATGAAAGGGAAAAGTGAAAGTGAAGTCGTTCAGTTGTGTCCGACTCTTCACGACCCCATGGTCCGCAGCCTACCAGGCTCCTCTGTCCATGGGATTTTCCAGGCAAGAGTGCTGTGGAAAATAGTATGGCAATTCCTCAAACATAAAACCACATGATCCAGCAATTCCACTTCGAGGTGCATACCCAAAAGAAGTGAAACAAGAGACAGGAACAGATATTTACACATCCATGTTCATAGCAGCTATATTCACAATAATCAAAAGGTGGAAGCAACCCAAGTGTCCACTGATGAATGAATGGATAAACAAAATATGGGATATGCATACAATGGAAAATTTGACACATACTGCAACTTAGGTGAAGCTTGAAAACATTATGTTAAGTGAGATAAGGCACAAAAGGACAAATGTATGATTGTTCTTATGTGTATGACTATTCAGGTTCATAGGAGAAGGTGATGGCACCCTACTCCAGTACTCTTGCCTGGAAAATCCCATGGATGGAGGAGCCTGGTGGGCTACAGTCCATGGGGTTGCTAAGAGTCGGACACAACTGAAGTGACTTAGCATACATAGCATTCAGGTTCATAGAGACAGAAAGTAGAATGGTTGTGACTAGGGACTGGAAGAAGAATGGGAATGGGGGTTTAATGAGTACAGAGTTTCAGTTGGAGAAGGTGAAAAGTTCTGGAGATAGATAATGGTGATGGTTGTTGTGATGTGAATGTATTTAATGCTACAGAAGTGTACACTTAAAGTGGTCAAAATGGTTAATTTTATGTTACATATATTTTCTCATAATAAAAAAAGAAAAAAAATATTTAACTTTCGTCCAAATTTTATTTTGATTTACAGCTAAAATTGTGTAGAGGATGCGGTGCTAAGCTGTCCAGAGGCCACTTTCAGGGCTGGAGGACTTGCTTCTCCACATGGGAGGATGCTCTCAGCCAATCAGCCTCAAGAGGTTGCCCTTGGCCGCAGACAGCTGCCTCTCCCCAGATCAAGCTGTGTTCCCCAGGCAGCCTGAATCCAACGACCATTCCACGCAAGGATATTACAACTAGTTTCACAGCTCCCAGGGTCTGACTGAGGCCTTGTGGGGCCTGCAGCAGGGCTTAACTTCTCCCTCGATCCAACCTGTTTGCTTCCTTTTTCATACAGGTGTTGAAAGCATTCTCTAATAAATTTCCTGCAAAATAATAAAAGGAAGGAAGGAAGAAAAAGAAAGAAAGATAAAGGATCCAAAATGACAACAGCACTCCTGCATTGTGATTCCACCA
>NW_011495071.1:2196302-2196653 GCF_000754665.1 Bison bison bison
GCTTTTAAACTGTGGTCTTGGAGAAGACTCCCGAGAGTCCCTTGGACTGCAAGGAGATCCAACCAGTCCATTCTGAAGGAGATCAGTTGTGGGTGTTCATTGGAAGCACTGACGTTAAAGCTGAAGCTCCAATACTTTGGCCACCTGATTTGAAGAGCTGACTCATTGGAAAAGACCCTGATACTGGGAAAGATTGAGGGCAGGAGAAGGGGACGACAGAGGATGAGATAGTTGGATGGCATCACTGACTCGATGGACATGGGCTTGGGTGGACTCCAGGAGTTGGTGATGGACAGGGAGGCCTGGCGTGCTATGGTTCATGGGGTCGCAAAGAGTCAGACACGACTGAGC
>NW_011495071.1:2196753-2198612 GCF_000754665.1 Bison bison bison
GGATCTTCCAGACCCAGCGGTGGAACCCATTCTCCTGTGTCTCCTGTATTGTAGGCAGATTCTTTACTGCTGAACCATAGGGAAAGCCCTCGGCTCCCCCATACAAAATGCTAACCCTCCCCCAACTCCCTCTCCCTGTACCCTTCTTCATTGTCTCTTATTTGCTCATATCACCATCTGCATGCTATTTGTCAGTTAATTTCTATCTTCCACATAAGAACAGAAGCCTATAAGGCAAAGATTCTCTTTTGTCCTCTGCTATGTCCTGAGTGTCTAGAACAGTGCTGGGCACCTAGTTGATACTGAGTAAGTATTTGTTGAGTGAAAGAATGAATATGTATTTATTGCATGAAAGCAACTCTGTTTTCTCCCCCTGCCATAGACGCCAACCTTCAGAAAGTTCCAAAGTTCCACCGTTTTTGTCTCGGAAACAGTTCTCAAATCTGCACCCTGTTGGCTCCTTCTCCAGGGTCACTGTCTTGGATCAGGACCCACCCCTTTCAGAGCACTACTGGGGCCTCCCGGCTCTTCTTGCCATGGCTGATTTTATAGTCCATTCTCCATTTTACTAGGGAAGCTCCATCTCTGAAACAGTCCTGAGTGTCTCTTTCCTCTGCTTCAATCCCTGGATAGTCACACGATAGATACTCATTACGGTGGACCTGACAACCTGGGACCCCCCTGGGGAAAGAGGTCTGAGTAGGGACACAGTTCTGTCTCCTTTCAAAGTGAGGTTGAGGAAAGAGCTGTCACCCAGAACTCAGAGATGTGGGCACTGACAAGTGGAGAGCTGATGAACTGGACACAAGTGACGGATCCTGTTAAAAGAACACGGGAGAGACACATGGAGTGTGGACTGGAAGGACTGCAGGCCAGAATTCTAGAATGAGTCATCACAACAGAGAGCAACAGCCTTACAGGGCAGGGAGGGGCTGGAGAGAGACAGAGAGGGGAAAAAAAAAGAAATTCAGTCATGCTGAAGTGAGATAGGATTTCCACACCTGCCTGTGTTGAAAAGCTAAAAATAGGGACATTTGGGGAAAAACTGTGAGGAATCTTTTAATCCCACAGATAGGGGCTATAGGGAAGGAGGTTGGCAGAGAAGGGTGTGTCTCTCACTCTTGGTAAAATTGGAAACAGAAAAATTATATTTTAGGTATTCCAACCTTCACTGTTTTCCTTGCCCCCTCAGGCCTGTTCTCCCCATCTTTCCCTGCTATCAAGTCTCTTCCTTAGGAAAAAGTCTAATATGTTTATCCACTTAAGTTTACAAGGCTTAATGTGACAATTTTACATGTTAGCCGAACCTCATGTCTGAAGCCAAAGATGCTTGGCTTCAATACAGCAACCATTAAAACAACAACAGTAACTATATAATTCATTGTACCCAGCACAAGGCTAAGCGCAGTGGTTGCTCAATAAATATTTACCAAAAGACTTCAAAAAGCATTATTTATATTATCAAACTCTGGACACAATCTAAATATTCAGCAATGCTAAAACCATTGAAGAACTTTGGAGATGCAGAAATACCACACTGCTATACAAGATTTCAAAAGACTTTTTAACAACTTGGGGAAATGCTTATCATGAGATGTTAGGGAAAATGAACAGCATTCAAAGCTCTACTAGACTATGTCAATGATAAAAATCATATGCATTTACAGAAGACTTAGAAAAGCTGTGGGTATCTCTGGAATCTGTGGGATTTGGGGGATATTTTTAGTTCTTTCCACTTCTATGTATTTTAAAATTATTTACAGTTGGTATGAGGGAATTATTACAAAGCAAATGTTGTGAAAGATTTGGGGGAGGAAGCCCTTTTTAGGTGCCCGTGTATTTCAGTCTGTCGGTGTGGC
>NW_011495071.1:2198712-2201061 GCF_000754665.1 Bison bison bison
TCCAGTAACGGAGGCTGGCTGGTTAACCAGCAGAGAACAGGTTTTAAAAGAGTGATACAGCAGTGGAGAGTCTGACCTTTGAAGAAAAATGGAGTGCATGGTGATGTTGGTTTACTGGTGCTTTGAACATAGGCAGGCAGCCTTCCACTGGGAGGGTTTCTCTGTGCTAGGCTAATAGGCTAGTCCAGCAGCTCGAACACTGCCAGCTCCTGATTCTACCTCACCTTTTGTTCCTTAAACACTCAAGCCTTGCTCAGGGGCTGAAACATGCCTATTTTCACCCTGCTCCTCCACCCTTTTCTGTTTAAAATACAGCTGGAAGATTCATTGAAACTCTTAGTGTTGGTACCTCAGTGATGATCTTTATTAAAGTCTATAAGAACTGAGGTTGTAGCCCTTGTAAGAAAACACTATTTAATACAGTGCCCATACTATAAAACCTACATTTAAAAAAAAATCTTGGTTTATAACAGTTTTCAGCATTTGTAAACAAGAAAACCTTCAGTTATTTCTGAAAAGCCCTTCTAAACATCTGCGTTTTTCTCCTAACTTCAGTTGCTTCCCATCTCCTTCCCTTGGGATTTGTTGCCTCTGTGAGGCAAACTTCACAACAAGCATCGAACAAACCAATAAACAAAACCCAAACCAAACCCCACAGCAGCGATCCCCATCCCTCTCCAAATTTCTAATTTCCTGCACTTAAAAAAATGAAGTCCTAGGCTATTCTTATAATTCAAGGATCTTAAGATCTAAATGGAGGATTTGACAACTTTGAAACCCTACGCAAACCTAAGATTTTCTTTTTATTATCTACTAGTTATTAAAGTACCCAAGCTTCCTGATGAAAGAAGGCTGGACGGCATTAAGGACCGCGGAGGCTTGGGAGAATTGTGAAAAGAAGAAATCCCAGCTCTGCCTGGAAGACTGCGTGTGAAACAGCCCGACTCCTCCGGCGGCTCCAGGCCACGTTTTGCAGGCGGCCGCATCTGCCTCCCCTGTCTCTCTTACCTCCTTGATGTGAGGCACTATTTGTGGCCGGCGTGGTGGAAGGACACAGTGAGGTTCTCACCCCCGCCCCCCGCCCCCAGCTCCCATCCCCAGTTCCATCAAAGCGAACCCGGGCCAGCGCAAGGATCTCCGAGTTGCTAGTGTGCTGAGGCTGGGACTGTCACTCATTCTCCGATCAGCGCGTGAACGCATCTCGGCAGCGGCTGGCAGGAAACAATTCTGCAAAAATAATCGTACTCAGCCTGGCAATTGTCTGCCCCTAGGTCTGTTGCTCTGCCGCCGTCCACACTCGCTGCAAGGGGGGGGCAGAGAATTTACCGCGGCAAGAACATCCCTCCCGGCCAGCAGATTACAATGCTGCAAACTAAGAATCTCATCTGGACTTTGTTTTTCCTGGGAACTGCAGGTACATTTTCAAAATTATTATTCTCAATTTGATATGCTCATTGCCCTCTGCCCCCTCCTCGTCCCCCGAGGAACGCTGTTATTTGGGGGTGGTTTTACGTGGAATGCTAAGGGTGTTCATTTTCCTGGAGCTGAGGAAGGAGCGCGTCGTCCTTGCAGCCTAGCCGAACCCCGCGCCCTCCCGGGCTGCCTGGACCGGGACAGCCTCCCCGCGCAGCGAGCGCCGGGCGCCCCTCCAGCGCGCCCGCCCTTCCCACTTTGTGTGCCCGAGGCGCTGGGAGCCGAACCGTCAGCTCCCGGGGACGCTGCGGTCGCGCCGGCGATGGGCAGCGCTCCATCCCCGAAAGCGGGCGGCGGATGCCGTAGCTCGGTGGTGCAGCCACACAGGCTCGGCTTCCGTGGGGAAGGGGTTTTCAGCCCCTGCCCCACGAAGAGTGAACAATAAGGCCGGGGCAACCGCCCGCGATCGTTATTTCCCCGGGTCTAATAAAGTGGGACTCGCCGCCTTTGCGCCTACCCTCTTCCCTCCCCGCCCCGGAGAAATAACGGTTTGCAAAAATGGGGCGAAATGGGCAGAATCTCAGGGCTGTGTGGCCGTTGTTGCACCTCCCTGTCGATATGACGTTAGTTTTTCATTTGCCAAATTGCTGGTTAGTTGCAAAGCCTGCTCTCGGCCCAGAGCAAGGAGGGATGGGAGGGTCGAGCGCTGCGTTTTGACAGGAGGAAGTGCGGAGGGGCGGAGGGCGAGGAGGGCGTGATCGGGGCTGCCTGGTGTGTGTGTGCGCGCGTGTGTGCGCGCGTGTGCCTTCACACGCACCGCGAGCCCCGTGTTGCACGGTGCGAGAGAAGAATGGCAGGTAGCCTGTCGAAACACCTCGCCTCAGTCTCCTTTCTTTGGGCGAGGTTCCTGATCCTGGGAAAGTGCGAACAATAGGG
>NW_011495071.1:2201161-2201674 GCF_000754665.1 Bison bison bison
CCTCTTGATGAAAGTGAAAGAGGAGAGTGAAAAAGTTGGCTTAAAATTCAACATTCAGAAAACTAAGATGTGGTCAGCTGCTCAGTTGTATATGACTCCATTGACTGTAGCCCACCAGACTCTTCTGTCCAAGGAATTTTCCAGGCGAGAATACTGGAGCAAGTTGCCATTTCCCACTCCAGGGGATCTTCCTGACCCAGGGATCAAACCTGTTACTCCTGCATCTCTTGCATTTGCAGGGGATTCTTTACCACTGAGCCACCTGGGAAGCCAGACCTTAAGAAAATGAAAATTAAAATTACAATGAAATACCACTTCATACTCATTAGGATGACTGTTGAAAGAAAGAAAGAAAGAGAAAGAGAGGAGGAAAAAAAAAAGAGGAAGGAAAAGAGGAAAGGAAAGAAGTGTGAGCAAGGTTGTAAGAAAAGTTGGAACCTATGTGCGTCACTGGTGGGAATGTAAAATAATGCCACTGCTGCTGCTAAGTCGCTTCAGTCGTGTCTGACCTGT
>NW_011495071.1:2201774-2202136 GCF_000754665.1 Bison bison bison
ATTTGGAAAACTCAGCAGTGGCCACAGGACTGGAAAAGGTCAGTTTTCATTCCAATCCCAAAGAAACGCAATGCCAAAAAATGCTCAAACCACAGCACAATTGCACTCATCTCACATGCTAGTAAAGTAATGCTCAAAATTCTCCAAGCCAGGCTTCAGCAATATGTGAACCGTGAACTTCTCAGATGTTCAAGCTGATTTTAGAAAAAGCAGAGGAATCAGAGATCAAATTGCCAACATCCACTGGATCATCGAAAAAGCAAGAGAGTTCCAGAAAAACATCTATTTCTGCTTTATTGACTATGCCAAAGCCTTTGACTGTGTGGATCACAATAAACTGTGGAAAATTCTGAAAGAGATGG
>NW_011495071.1:2202236-2202654 GCF_000754665.1 Bison bison bison
GCACCCAACGCGCCCCCTCCCCGGGTGGCACGAGAGCCGCGCGCGGCCGCCGCCTCCAGCCAACTCGGGTCTCTTCTCCAGCGACCAATCAGAGAGAGGCTGGCTGGGCGGGAAGCTGTGAGAGGCTTTTTATTTCGGCGCGGGTGGCGGCCCGGGGCTGCCAGCACGGTCTCCCGGTGCGCCAGCCTAACGGTCTCGCTCACCCCCCAAGCCCAGGCCGGGAGGAACCCCGCCCTGCGGCCGGCCCCTGCCCGACCCGCAGTTTCCGAGGAGAGAACATGGAGTCGAGGTGGTCACAGGAAGGTCTCCCGGGCCGACCCGCCCGTGCTCGCCCACTCGCGCCTCCTGCACGCCGGCTTGGACCATCCCTCCTGCTCCTCTGGCACACACACGCGCACACACACACGGGCTCGCGCGC
>NW_011495071.1:2202754-2253720 GCF_000754665.1 Bison bison bison
AGGTCTCCGGCGCGCGATTGATTTCCCTGCACCGCACGAGTGTGTTTGTGTGAATCTGGGGCCTTCTGTTTCCTAGGTGGGGGCATGACCATACAGACCTGACCTTTGAGGGGCTCTGGGGGATCGCTCAGCTGTCCCCAACCCCGTGATGGGTGTAGCTCTTGGTGTCGGGATTCCCTAGGGAGTTATAGCAGGTACACGCCCAGGGAATCCCAGATTGGCTGTTCTTGGCTGCCAAGGTATGGGTGGCTTTCTGACCAGTGTTTGGAATGAAAGCATCCTCTTTCGGGGGCCCTAGTAACGTGAGGATGGGGAGAAGGCAGAACGAACGAGAAACACATGCAAGGTTGCTTAACAAAAGAAAGAAGTTGAGCGGTTTTCCAAAGAGAAATAATTTTCCATTAAAGTATTGTTTTCACCATTGAAAAAACCAATGTAGAGTTCAAGTCAGAGGGGCAGGACAGAAACAGAAATAACAGAGCAGTCTTGCTCTCTCTCCCTCTTTCTCTCTCTCCCACCCACACACACATACACACACGTTTTAGTGTTGTTGTTGTTTGTTTGTTTGTTTTTTTGCCTCCAATATTCTAGCATCTCCAGGGACAATGGTAGTTAAGTCACTGCCCGGCTGGGAACACATGAAAATGTAAATGTAAGGTGTGTTCATCTTAATATACCAAAGGAATTGTGTCTGCTGTCATTTTGGTGCCTTCTGCTCCTTAGTAATAAAGTGAAAGGTTGTGGAATTACACATTTGAGTTTATCGTGATGCCGTTTTAGATGTTTTGTGGAAAAATTGCTTGAATGATCTGGAATGGTTGTTAAGTCATATTTATTTGATAATTTTTGCAATTCTCTGCCAACTTGGAAGAGTCAGGGAGTGATCAGGACTGGTTTTCTAATAAGTTGCACCAGATTAAGAACAAAGAGCACCTTTGCTACCCAAAAGCTGGCTTGCATGTATATATATAATACATATTGATATCATTCTCTAAATGAATTAAGATATGTTTCAGCAGAATTTGCTGTCAATACAGTTACGGTGAGCTAAAATTTTTTTTGATCGGTTTTCATTTTAAGATCAGTAATGTATGTTTCTGAACAAAGTTTAATGGAATGTAATAGAGCTGTGCTGTGCTTAATCTCTCAGCTGTGTCAGACTCTTTGCGACCCGAAGGACTGTAGCTTGCCAGGCTCCTCTGTCCATGGCATTTCGCAAGCCCACTGGAGTGAGCTGCCATTTCCTTCTCCAGGAAATCTTCCTGACCCACGAATTGAACTCTCATCTCTTGCACTGGCAGGCAGATTCTTCACTCCTGAGCCACCAGGGAATCTCATAGTCTAACACTTACTGTTTTGTAGAGTCAGTTTTTCAAGAAGCTTCCCCTGTCTTCCCCTGACAGATTAAACTTGATGACTTCTTCCCAGATACCTTTACCAAGAATCTTTTTTTTTTTTTTTTTGAAAATAATGTTAAAATAGCAGGACACATGCTTGTTCCATAAGGTGGTTCATCGAAGTCTCTATGCTAATTGATTAAGCTATGGGTTTGTTGATTTAAATGGTGGTTGTTTCTTGAGTTTGATAGTTCAAGAATTAAAGTAGTAATTGTTTGCAAAAAACTTCATGGTGTGGATGTGCTGTTTTCAAGGACTGTAGGTGCTTAGTCAAAGCAGCAATAAGAGAGGAAAAAACCCCCAATTTTGAGAGTTTTGCATAGCACTTTTCTTTAGAATACATTTATCATTAATTAGCTTCCTCAGATAGGTAATATGTTATTTAATGTAAGTGATCTATATCTGTATTTTTTTTTCTGTCATAGGGAACATCCTAATTGCCTTTCAAAATAAATAGCACCATTTTGTCATTCAAATACTAATCTTTTGACGTGACAGATGTTTTTGTTTGCTGCAGAACCTAGTTTTGTAAATTACAGACAGTATCTTGTAAACTTCACACTGCTTGAAATAGGGACTTCAGAATTTCTAATCCAAGCAGAGTCTTTTAAGGTGACAAAGCCTCTATTTAATATTAGTTTGATGAATTCCCCACGTTTACGTCTTCACAGTTAAAGGACGGGGGCTGCTTCCCAGACTGAGAGGGACTTCAGTGCTGATGGCACACCTCCAAAGATATTTTACAGACAGTCCTTCGTGTCTTGGTGAAAAGTAAGTGATTGACTACCTGTTGCTAATGAACGGTTTGAACTTTCCCTGCTGATCTTGGTTCTGCGGTGCCGGAGAGCAGAACCAGTCAGCAGGGAGAGGAGAGAAGAGATTGGCACCTGCCCTCATCAGTCTTCTGGGAACAGTCACTCTGGCAGAAGACAAAGCCATTTTTAAAAGGCTCTCCTGTGCTACTTAAGTATTGAGGTTTTGAGCACACACATGTCTTATGCTATCAATATAAATATTTAAATGTAAATTCCATAATTGATAATTCTTCAGTTTAGGTATTATTAATCCGTCAATTCACCTAACACTATATAGGCTGAGAAACTTCTGGAATGTTAAAAGAAGAGGCAGGAAATTATACATAGCACTTTTTTCCAACCTTAAAAATGAATTACAAATTAAACCACATTGAAAACTTGACTCTGCAGGCCATATAATGATAACGGCTGTTTGAGGTTTGAATCAAGAAGGCAAGGTTAAGATTCCTTTAGTTAAAAAGGAAGAAACAATATGATTCAGAGAAGGATTTTATACATCTCTTAAAATACTCAATGAGGCTTTGAGCAGTATTGTCAGAGTCAGCCTCTTAGGAAGAGTGAATACCCAAGGACCTCTCCGAGTCTTGATGAATAGGTCTCTATGAGATCCAGAGTTTCTCATATGAGAAAACCGTGTCGTGAACCTACCATCAGCGATACAGGCAAATGTCCTTAACTACTGTAGAGTGGTACCACGCAGAAGGCCATCTGAAGGTCAGAGGCATGTCAACTCTAGCCCTTTTTGTTACTGCATCTTAGTGCCACACTGAAAACCATTTGCTGCTGTACAGGGATGGAAATTATTTGGCGTTGCCAGTGGTGCCATTATGCCCTTTTGTTTCACCGTGTTGAAACGCCGTCTCTTGGCTGAAGATCCTCATTAGGAGCACTGCCTTTTGATGTTGGTGTGGGTGCCAATGGCGGCCTTTCAGGCACGTTCAATACACTACACTTGATATGCTGTTAGGCCGTGTCTACATGCAGCCATTGAGTTCACTGTTTTCAGTTAGGTAGCACACTTTTTCTTTCCTGCAGAATTAATTTGACTTCCAAGCAATCACTCAAAGAGGACTGTGCTAGAAGAAGAAAACATTTGGTCTGTCTTGTGTATTTGTGCATGTGTGTGTTTTAAAGGTTTTAATAAACCTGTTAGGCATTCTTTTTCTCCAGATGTATGTAGATATGATTGTAGATGTGACTTCAGTTCAAAGATTGCCTCACTGGTGGGACTTGACAGGCTTTTGTCTAACCTGTGTTCCACTGGATATGCTCACTGAGTACGTTTTGATTTGTAGCTGCAAACCCTGGCAACATCTGGCCCTGTTTTCCATCGTGTACCATTCCTGAGAGATCAGATTACCTCACCATTTAGGAATATTCATAGTGGTGTCATGCCAGTAGGGATTGGGTTATAATAGGTATTCTCTTAAATAGTTCATCAAATATGTTTATTGAGTGCCAGCTTTTTATCATCAGCTCTGTGGCGAATTACAAAGCACTGTGATGACCTAATTTCTGCTGTCAAGGAACCCTGCGAGTAGGAGAGCCTAGAGATTAAGAGTGGCCGGTGGCCCTCGGGTGACACCCCAGGCACATAGATCCTTTATTAGTTGTCTGATCCCGGGTGAGTCAATTCAGTTCTCTAAGTTCATTTCCTCTTCTGTGAGGTGGGAAAATTAGCAATACCTCCTTGTTAGAGACCTTGTGAATATTTTAGAATGCACATGAGCTGTGCTTATTAAAGAGAAAGAGGGGTGTATATGGATCTAGAAAAAAAATTATTCAGACATCATGCTCTCTTTTTAGATAGACTTTAAAAAAGGATGTTAAAATACTGTATTTCATTGATTAGAACTAGATTCTTAAAAATCTTGTTTTAAATATGCCTGCCATGTTGTTGGTTATGAATACTTCAGAGAGAAGGGGGTCTTGGGAAGTTGAAAGTTGTTAGCAAAAGGATTCTGGGTTTCATGGGGCCGAAAGGTCTGTGATTTTGAAGGCGATTCAGAACTCTCTTGCTTTTGACCGTGAGCACAGGTTCAGGTCACCAGATCCGCATCGCCCCCCGAGCCTTGGAAGGAACCCATGCAGCTAAGGAGTCCATGCAAACACCTGACTTGCCATGGCAACTGTGTTGGCCTGCCTGGGCCCACTCGCCTGAGAATACAAACTAATTGTTCCAGCGTGTACCTATACCTCGTAAAGGTTGTTTGTATAGTGCTTTGAAGATGAGAGCCATGTATCAAAATCAAAGTTATTTTTGAAAAGAAAAAGCTATTTGACCTATATTTTATAGACTGTCTTTAGTGAGAACTGAGGTGATTAAATATGTCTCACTGCAGATATTTTTATAAATTACAAACTGGAATAAAAATAAGGTAATTGCTCTTTTTACTGAGATGAGTCAAACATAAGTGCCCTATTGGTGAGGCTGGAAGAGGTTTGCCAACTAAAGGCATAGGATACTGGAGAAGAGACTGATGGTTTTGTTGTAGCCATCAAAGGGGATAAACTGGATATGTAATCCTGATTAGTGTATCTGGTTTATCATCTGTATACAATTCACAGAGGTTTTGATCATTGTGTCTTTTAATCTTCATATCTTTTATTTGGTAAATATTAATCAAGTAGGTGCTGGGTGCTAGGAATGCAGTGGTAAACTTAACATACATCATCTCTGTATAGAGCTTCCAGTCTAAGACTGTGGAGGAATATAGACATTAAAGTAATTCACGCACATCTTTATAGTTACATATTCTGATTAAAAACTAAGAAAAGGAGCAGGGTGCTATGAGATATTATCAGGGGGACATCCATCTTTGGGTAGTTGGGGAGGTAAACAGGTAACGTTTAAAAACCTCTCTGTGAAGTAGGAAGGACAGATGCTCCTCTTAGTTGAAGGCATGGTTGATTGACTGCTTAACAAATCTTGGTTGAATCACAACAGACATTCCTGACTTTCTCAATTTAGCGAACTTTCCTGAAACCTTGTGATGGTCAAACAGTTTCAGGAATTGTGCTGGGTTTCAGTTATGAGTCGAGTAAGGCGTGTCTCTGCTTCTGGAGCTTACCATCCAGTGTGGGGGAGACATCCTGTACTTATAAATACAGACATGAATTAAATACCATTGGAGCACAAGGAAGGAAACAAGTAATTCGGCTTGGGGCTCCCTTGAGGTGGGTAAGGGGCGTCAGTTTGCCTTCAGTGGATGGAGGAGGAAGAAGAGGTGATTCAGTAGAACCAACGCATAGAGACGTGGATATATAACAGTTGTATCTAAGGAACAGTGTAGGGTGCTTGGGGAGAAATGGCCAGAGATGAGGAGAAAAAACAATTCTCGGGGCCAGATTGTGTTAGGTCTTGAAACAGAAACTGAGGCTAGGAGAGTAAGTAAGTGATTTACTCAGGTGAAGCTTGGACTGTAACTTACTTTCTCTAACTGCATTTCACCTTTTCTAAGGTTAGGATAATTTGAATACATATAGGATCAGCCAGGCCTCCCCGGTGGCTCCGTGGTAACGAATGTGCCTGTAGGGCCGGAAATATCGAAGACAAGCATTCGATCCCTGGGTTGGGAAGAACCCCTGGAGTAGGAAATAACAACCCACTCCAGTATTCTTGCCTGGAGAATCCAGTGGACAGAGGAGCCTGGCAGGCTACAGTCCACGGGGTCGAAAGAGTCAAACACGACTGAGGTGACTTAGCACAGCATCAGAGTACATGCCAAGCAAAGGTGAACTTGCTTGGCTTCTGGATCTGATGGAAATAAGGGGGGAGTGGTAGGCAGTGTTAAGAGCTTTGGAGTCTGACAGGTCTAGGTCAAAGTCACTGTCATTGACACTCCACAAGTTGCTGCATTTCTGAGCTCGCCCCCTCTCTGTAAAATGGGAAAAGTGACACCTGCGTTGTGGGTCTTGGTGAGCTTAACTAATTCACATATGCAAGGTGGATAATATCTTACACATATGTAAGATGGATACTGGAAGCGAGCTCTGAAGAATTGGTGCTTTTGAACTGTGGTGTTAGAGAAAACTCTTGAGAGTCCCTTGGACTGCAAGGAGATCAAACCAAACCCTAAAGGAAATCAGTCCTGATTATTCATTGGAGGGACTGATGCTGAAGTTGAAGCTCCAATACTTTGGCCACTTGATGCATTGGGAAAGACCCTGATGCTGGGAAAGATTGAAGGCAGGAGGAGAAGGGGACAACAGAAAATGAGATGGTTGGATGGTATCACCGACTTGATGGACGTGAATTTGAGCAAGCTGTGGGAGTTGGTGATGGACAGGGAAGCCTGGTGTGCTGCAGCCCATGGAGTTGCAAAGAGTTGGACATAACTGAGCGACTAAACTGAATGGAACTCAGTATTTGTTTTTAAAGTTCATCCTCCATGGAGGTTTTGTTTGAAATGGTTATTAGACAGGTATAAATGGGATGTGCAGAGTTTGTGCTGGAAGCCGAGGGGAAAAACAAAATACATTTAAGTGTATTATACTGGTCCTGTAGAGGCTTTCAGATGGCTGGGGCGAAGACACTTAGTTCAGATGGTAGGAAATCCTGAAAGATACTGTGTGAGTAAGTGCCTAGAGAGAAGGAGGCAGGCAGTAATTGTGAGAATTATTCAGAAAGCCAAAAATCATCTTAGTTGGTTTTCGTGTCTGGAAAAAGGTGTGGCAGAGCTACTGATCTCAAGCTCCCGGACACAGGATAAATAAGAGGAAGGACCAGTTCTCTGTAGGAGGAGATGCGTCTAGCTGGAGGATCCTTGGTATTGAGGAGCAATGAAAGCAGACTGGATGTTGGCACAGGTCTTATTAAAATCGTAAATGCTAAACAAAGGAGGGGGTGCTACTGGGGATGTAAGAAAAATCATTTTTTAAAATATTTAAGGGTATAGTCAGCTACAGCAATGGAATATCTGCTGTGTTAGGCTCTGCATTTGATGCCAGCTGTGAATTAGCGGAGAATTGTTGCAGACCTTAAAGGAAGTTTTAGTTTTATGTGGCAAGCACTATAGGGGCTGGACAAAATTGTGAGTTGGTGAAAGGATTTTTGCTGCATTATAAAAAGTCAGCTAGATGATGGAGAACTTAGAGGCGGGGAGGTGGGAGATCCAGTTAAAGCTGCTCTGAAGGCCTGTGAAGTGCAATGAAAGTCTTTTGTTTTAAGAGTAGGAAGATGTGTATGTGAAGAAAGGGAACAATTGGGCTTAGATTTAAAAGATTTGGGTTCAGCATTTGGCTCTGTTACCACTAGTCTAGTTAATCTGTGAAAGTTGCTTAATATCTTCAAACTGTAATTTCCTCATTTGAATAGGAAAATCAAATAAAATAATTCACCACAAACCAAAATATTTAACTATACCTTTTATTAATACACACACAGCTGAAAAGTCTTACAAAAATCAAATTTTGTGTATCAGAGCTGCTTGTTAAAGAAATACAACTGTGATATATCTATATTTTATAAAGCAGATAATCTTGGAAAGATACACTTGTGGTAACTTTGGGTAAGAATGAAAAGGATCCACAGCGGACACCCTGGAGATCACAAATCAGCCAGAAAGGGAAATGATAGGTCCAAAATGGTAGCAGACTGAGATAGAAAAACATTGATGCTATAAACCCAAAGTAATGCAATAATCATGGTACTGTCAGCCTGATAGGGAATTGGGAAGAAGGGCTTACCTTGGATGAAGAATGGATACCCTCAGTTTTATGCACATTACTACTATTACTACTAAGTCGCTTCAGTCGTGTCTGACTCTGTGCGACCCCATAGACGGCAGCCCACCAGGCTCCTCCGTCCCTGGGATTCCCCAGGCAAGAACACTGGAGTGGGTTGCCATTTCCTCCTCCAATGCATGAAAGTGAAACGTGAAAGTGAAGTCGCTCAGTCGTTTCCGACTCTTCGCAACCCCATGGACTGCAGCCTACCAGGCTCCTCCGTCCATGGGATTTTCCAGGCAAGAGTACTGGAGTGGGGTGCCATTGCCTTCTCCGTTTATGCGCATTAGGTTTTAGGAAAAAATTGGGCATCTATGTGTCTTAACTTATAGGTCAATATTTTTCAACCATGGGTGGTGGAATCTATTCAGTTGGCTTCTACTAGTGTTAAAGAAAGGAAGGAAGGGGGAAAGAGGGAGAAAGAAGAAATGGAATAAAATAGAAAGAGAGTATATCTTATACAGTAAGGGTAGATACTGTTTTGTGAAACTTTTGTTGATCTGATTGTAATGGAAAACATATATCATGTTATGACTCGGGTCAAAAGAGTTAGAAAGCTAATGTCATAGATGAAAGAATATAGGACTAGAGAGAAGGGAAAACTGTCTGTAGTGCAGAGAAGGGATTGGGAAGAGATTTAATGGGTTTGTGGGGAGAGGGAGAAGCAATATCAGTGAAAATACTTACTGAGCATTGCTGCAGTCTGTTAGCTGCAGATGTAAAACAAAACCCCAAAACTCTCAAGTACAATTCCTTGATAGTAAGAGAGCTTACTGTCTAGTAGAGAATGAAAAGACGGCTGGGAATACCAGGTAGCATTTAAAGCCAGTACGTGGCTCAGAGTGTCGAGGCAAGATAAAGATTGCTTGTGCACCAGGGGAGATTGGAAAACTGTTCACAGTGTAAATGAGAGCTGAAAGAGGTTTAAAGGAAGGATTTAGCATGGATGAGGTATGTTAAACTGTTGCATGTTTGGGTGGAAGCTTGGAGGTAACCCAGCTAAGGAGATCAAGAAGACAGAGTCATAGTAGTCTATATTTTTAATCCTTTTTCAGTGGAGGGAAAACACCATGAATTACAGCTGGTACATTGTGGAGTCTTTCTCACACCTGGACTATTTATGTTGTTGTATTTATGTAGCATCTAGAATGGTACTTGTCCATAATTTATGAAGTGATGGTGAACAAATAAAGGGGACCAGAGCCTCGCAAGTATGAATGCCTGGGTTAGAGAAGGATAACAATGTTAAGTAGAAGAGTTGGAAAGCAAATGGAATTTATAAGCATAATCTCAGTTTTGTTTTAAAAATCTTTTTCACTTTTTAAGACTGAAAGAAGATTATTTTTAGACAAGCTGAGCTTTCTCTAATGAGCTTTATGTTCCAGTTGCAAAACAAATGATGCCGTGACAAAGAGGACAGCGGTGCTTGTTGTGGTTAGGAGAATAAGGAGGATGAGACTCAAGGAGAATCTTTGGATTTGGAGGAGAATGGAAATGTTAGAGGAATTTCAGTCGGAGAGTGAAATTCAAGTTCTTAGAGTCAAAGGTGGAGGAAGAGCTGATACCTTAAGACACTTGGCCAAAAAGAAGGGGAGAAGAGGTCGTTGGGAAGGCTGCAAGCTCAGGGCCATCTGGCACTACCCACACACCAAGGGAAAGAGCCAAGAGAGACTGGTAGGAACACGCACATACCTTTTTAAAAATTTCTAAACATTTTTATTATTGCCAAAGAAATCCCATACCCATTAGTCATTAGTTTTCTTTCTTTTTTTAAATTTTATTTTATTTTTAAGCTTTACATAATTGTATTAGTTTTGCCAAATATCAAAATGAATCCACCACAGGTATACATGTGTTCCCCATCCTGAACCCTCTTCCCTCCTCCCTCCCCATACCATCCCTCTAGTCATTAGTTTTCATGGAAAATCTTCTAAAATCTGTCCTGCCTGTCACATTTTAGACGCATTGCTTTTATCACATCAGCAGAGGAGTGGATGGTAATGGTTGAGATTGACCACTTTTCCAGTGTTCTTTTGTTTATATTTCATCTCCCAAGTGTCTGTTCTGTCCACAGTAGGTTCTGCCAATCACCAGTGAAGCTGTGGTTGCTATGTGATAATTCTATTCAGGACACAAATGGAAACCTTAAAGACCTGCTGTTGTATGCATGAGAAGATCTAAGTTCAGTGCAGGCGCTTTGATTTAAATTGATATTATAAATTACCTTCCTTTCTTAATTTACTGTTTTTGGTGTTCTATAGGCAGTGCATACTGTAGGGGGGTGCCCCATGGATCTTTTATATCAAATTTGATTTTGAAAGGTGGCTTTCCTGCTGTCCATGACCTTGAGCCAATAATTGAATCTCTCCAAAAACTCAGTTTATTTATCTGTGAGACAGGGATAATAATACCTACCTAAAAGGGTTATTGTGAAGATAAAATGAGGTAATTCATACAACTGTCTGGCACATAGTAAACTCAGCCATTTTTTCCCCATTTCCTTTCTTTCTGCTAAAGTTCACAGTGAAGGGGTGCACACTGTTGGATTTAAGTATTGATTATAATTAGAGTCACATTTTCTTCCATTTATTTTTCATTCTCTGAGAGTTCAGAGTTGAACTCACCATTGAGTTGCGACTGAGTTAGAAATGCCATGGCTGATTGCTTAGCTGTTTTATCCTTAGTGAAAGCAAAGTGGTCTTGATTTTGAGAAAAGTAGAAGTTTATAGAACAAATGAGTTCATATAGATTCTTCTTTCTATTTGCATAGAGTTAATATTAAACTTGTCAATGGTGGAGGCATGTTCAGTTCAGTCGCTCGGTTGTGTCCGACTCTTTGCGACCCCATGAACTGCAGCACGCCAGGCTTCCCTGTCCATCGCTAACTCCCAGAGCTTACTAAAACTCATGTCCATCAGGTTGGTAATGCCATCCAACCATCTCATCCTCTGTCGTCCCCTTCTCTTCCTGCCTTCACTCTTTCCCAGCATCAGGGTATATTTAAGTAATGGCTGCTGATAAAGACCCTGTTAGTAGCACTTCATTAATAATGGAAGTCGTTTGTCTGGCAGCCTTTCTTTTTTGGAGCATGAAGAATGAAAAGAGAAAGAATGAAGAAGTGAAGGAATGAAGCCTCTGGATAGCCAAAATAGATAACCCCCAAGTCCATGCACTGAATTGTATGCATTTCATTTGTAGTGTAAGTTGCTCAGTCGTGTCCGACTCTTTGTGACCCCGTGGACTGTAGCCTGCCAGGCTCCTCTGTCCATGGGACTTGATTTGTTAGACATTAAATAAAGACATTAGACCTTTATTCAGAAAGAGCTCATATATTCTTAATTAATTTCTACACTCTACCACATTTATAAATACTCCTATATTCAGATTAACATCAAGGAAACATGACTGCTACGTACAGGTACACTGATGGAAGAAGATGCAGTAACTTGAATGGATGGGAAAATGCTGAGAATCAAACTCAAGAACATAGAAAACATGTCACTCTTAGCCATTTAGTATTTGGTTAAAAAAAAAAAAAAAAAAGCCCTATGCATCACAGATGCTAAGGGAATGTCTCTAAAACAGTGCAGTATAAATAATGCCTATTCATAACTAAACCTCATTTTCAAGCAGCAGGCAACAATTAAACTGATTCAGTTATTGAGCATATGTCTTTTGTGTTCAGCTCTGTGCTAGGTGCTAAAGGAGCTATGATTTTTTCCCATATAGTTGAAAAATAAAGCAAACATAAGCATAGGTACCATTATCTATGAAAGAGGTAATGTAATTAGTGTTAGTCATCTGGAAAATTGACTAGACACATTCTAATCCCCAAGGATTTAGGACAAAGATTTCATATTTCATTCTTATAAAGTGACTTTGTTATACTATATAGCTTCTCAGCTTGGCTTGCAGCCCACAGTTATTTACCATTAAGATAAGGTGGGTCAGCTCGTTTCTCTTTTTCTCTGCTAAGTTATACTAAATATATCTTGAGATTAAAGATCCTAACTAGTCAAGCAATTGCAATTACTTGGTTGTCATCCCTCTCTTCTTTCCTGAATTTAATGTTGCTTTTGGAAAATTGAACTGTCCACATTTAAAAAGTTAAATAATTTTATGACTTGAAACAAAAAGCATTCATCCCCAGTCCTAGCTCTTTCTACTCCATCTTACCCCTCCTTAGCCCTCCAACCTTAGATTTTGACCCCTCTGAAACAACCACTTTCTACTCATTTATCTGTTTCCGCATTTTTATCTCCATATTTATACTTTCTTAATTCCCAGTTTCATTGGAAGTACTGATGCTGAGGCTGAAACTCCAGTACTTTGGCCACGTCATACGAAGAGTTGACTCATTGGAAAAGACCCTGATGCTGGGAGGGATTGGGGGCAGGAGGAGAAGGGGACGACAGAGGATGAGATGGCTGGATGGCATCACCGACTCAATGGACGTGAGTCTGAGTGAATTCCGGGAGTTGGTGATGGACAGGGAGGCCTGGCGTGTTGCGATTCATGGGGTTGCAAAGAGTCGGACACGACTGAGCGACTGAACTGAATTTCCAGTTTTAGGTATTATTTATTGACTTTTTCCCATGGGAGTTTACTACTCTTACACACTTCCCACTCCCTCCTACTTTACCGTGGCCTCCCAATATTGCAATTTTTCTATTTTTTGTTGTCAGTATTTAATGTTTACATTATTATTACCATATAAATATTATTCACAGCTGAGCCTTTATCAATGCTGTGACCTTGTTACCTTTCTTTTATAGTTTTCTGAATTTTTTTGAGTGTATTATGGCTTCCGTTTTTTTAGCTTAGTTTTCTACGTACCTATCACTAATTCATGGTTAAGTTCTCAGACTGAAGTATATATCCCCTCTCAATATGTTAAAATATGGTTATTTTGTTTTCTCCGTTTTTCAGTCTGGACTGTAAATTTTCTAAGCTTGTGACAGTTCATTTATATTTGCCTGGTATAGAATTCTCTACATTGGAAATTGTTTTTCCTGAGAATTTTGAAGATGTTGCTCCAGACTTTCTAACTTTCTGTTGCATCTGTGAAATTCAGTACATTCTAATTTCTGATAATTTGCATGAAACATATTTCTCCTGTAGAAGGCGTTAGGATCTTCTCTTTATAGTATTTATTGGGGTAGATTCTTAGTGGGCCTTTTTAGTGTGAAAATTTACGTCCTTCAGTCCTGGGAAATGTTCCTACATCATTTATTTGATATTTTTGTATCTTTTAAATTTGTTTTTCTGGAACGCTTATTTGGAAATTGGATTGATCATCTGACTTTTCTTATCTTCTGTCTCCTATTACTCATTTCTTGGTCTCACCAAGCCTCTGTCCTTTGTTTCCTGGGAGGTTTTCTCAGTTTTTTCCCAACATTTCTATTGAATTTTCTGTTTTGCTAACATATATAACATAAAGAACACAAAAAGATATTAACATACAGCATATTGAAAATTTCTAAGAACTCTTTTATGTGGTCCGAATGTCTCTGTGGCAGCACCCTCTTCTTTCTTGATGCAACACATTTTATATCCCTGAGTATTTTAGAATATTTTCCTTGCTTCCTGCATTGTCTTTTTCCTTTGAATTCCTCTTTACTTTGGGTTTAGCATCTCTGCTGTGTCTCATATTGTCTCATTCCATTTCTCAAACTTGAATGGTCCCTGGATGCCTACTAGTAATTAGGAGTGAGACGCTGAAAGACTGTGGGGACGCTCCATGTGGGTGGGCTTCACTGCAGGGTGATCGTGCACAGACCTGGTCCCTTCGGTGGGGGACATGCAAACCTGCTCATTAGTACCTGTGTTAAGCTATCAGGTACTAGTGATAGTAGTTAGTAGATAGTAGCTTATTCTCTTAAGCTATCAGCTGAAGAGAATCCCACATTTTGCAAATGACAGGGTACAAGTCTGACTGTTCTTTTTCTGTAAGCTGAGTGGGAGATATGGTTTGGGGATATTTTATTCAGTAGTCAGGATTTCATTTAATTCTCCTATTTGCTGTGGGGCACTTCTGCTCTCAAATGCCTGATATCCCCAAGAACAAAGATGCTGTCATTTAACTTCCCCATCAATAAATGTGCAGTAAAGACTGCTGGAGTGAAGAAGAATGCAGGATGGGAGATGAGCTAATACTGTAGGTTACCTGTGTGTGTCTGTGTGTTTGTGTGTCTGTGTGTGTGGTTGAAGATAGTGGTATGAGAGGACTGTTGGTAAGAGAGAAATTGTTTTAATTTTGGAGCAGACTGTGAGAACCGTCTGATGACCTGTCTCCTTCAGGGTTCAATTTTGCTATAAGCCAAAGCTTATTTCTGAAATCTTTTATCTCATATGGTTTAGTATGGAATTTTTGAGATGGAAAGAAGCTTGAAGAGTTCTTAAAGGAAGGGGGACATGCTTCAGGGGTGCATCAAAGGCAGAGACCTAAGAGGATGAATGTTAAGGCACCTTCAGGGGAATTGACAAGGAGGAACTTAGGGCCGGTCTCAGATTGTTGAACAATTTCTGAACTAAGGAGTCCTCAAAACACGCCAGGGTGGCTTGAGAGCCCACATTTCTTGGATATAAAGACCTGGGCTTGGCAGTGATGCTGTGAACCAGAGTGAGAGCAGTTTCATGAACACATTTGCAAACGGCGATGTCCCAGACTTGGTGAGTAGCAGAAACATTTATTAGAAATATTCACTTAATTTCGTACTTACAGGATAACTCTTCTGTTCCTTGGTCTAAGATGAATGTATTAGTTTTGTAAAAAAAAAAAATTAAACTGCTTTCTAAGCTCTTTCTAATTGCATTTGTAGTATTTATTCCTGTGGAATGAGATACCAAAGACAACCTTGAAATGTCAGAAAAAGATAACTAAGAGCTATTTATTCCTTTCTCAGATTTTCCCTTTTGTGTACGTAGTTTAAAGTTACTCATGACATGTTTAAAATTTAAAATTTTCATCAAAGAAAACCATCTGTCATAATGAAGCAAAAAAGCGACATTGTGTGATATTCTTTGAAGATAAGAGATTGAAAATGAGTCCGTTAACTGCCCTCGATTACAGTTTGAGGTCATTCTGAGCTAAATTGGTTTTGGAATCAGAATTTAAATTACTGGTCAGACTCAATTAAGATAACTGGTCATGCAGACAGTTCATTCTCCTCCTCCCTTCTCATAAAAGAATTTATTTATGGTTTACAAGTTCTTCATAGCCAAGTTAGGTGTAGGAATTAATTTTTTAGAAGATAAACATTTCACACATTATTTGATTTAGGTACTGAGTAGTTTTGTATCTAAATAAGAAACCTGGATGATCGTTTATTATTTGGTTTTCTAGAGATATTTACAGCAGATGATTTTGAAGTCACTGGGAGGTGAATCTGTGTTGTGTTTTTGCTGCCCTGTGCAATAGTAAGAGACTAGGTATGGCAGACAGCCTCAGGCAGTTACACTGTATTATTTAAATACCGTAACAGTTGTGTATAGTGGAGTATATTTTCAGCAAACATAAATTATAAGTATGTATAATTATTTTAACAATGTAGGTATGTGTTTCTAAATGTTAAACTTTTTCTTTGTAGTAAGTGGGTTTAAAATTATATTCTCTTTTAACAAACTCAACAGGAGGGATTTAAAATGAGGAGTTCCATTGTTAATTTAGTCTTCACTTTCATCTTTTTATTTGCTTACAGAGTAGAAGAAATAAATTCTGTTTCTTTTATAACTGCAAAATCCTTAATTTAGAATTAGAAGTACAAAAGAAGAGAACAGTGTAAACCTACAGTGAATCTGGTGGTGCTAAACGTGGGGTTGGTTCCGTACGTGGTGATGTCTGGAGAATCTAGGCATGGAAGGGACTTGCAGTGTTAAACACTCTGGCTTCACAAGGAAGCAAGAATATCTTGAATGACTTGCTGATTTCCCTGAGATAATGCTAGTATCTCTCCTGGAAGAAAACTGATGGGTCTCAGATGTCACTATCAGCTCCTCTTGCCTCATTGTTACATGCCCTGGAATTTGGGCCTATTGGCAGTAAGGTAGGTTTGATTTGCTGCTGCTGCTAAGTCCCTTCAGTCATGTCTGACTCTGTGCGACCCCATAGATGGCAGCCCACCAGGCTCCCCAGCCCCTGGGACTCTCCAGGCAAGAACACTGGAGTGGGTTGCCATTTCCTTCTCCAATGCATGAAAGTGAAAAGTGAAAGTGAAGTCACTCAGTCATGTCCTACTCCTAGCGACCCCGTGGACTGCAGCCCACCAGGCCCCTCCGTCTATGGGATTTTCCAGGCAAGAGTACTGGAGTGGGGTGCCATTGCCTTCTCCGAGGTTTGATTTAGGCTATAGGTTTGATTATAAGTATTGACCTATACATAATTTTGAAATATTTTGACTGAAATTCAATTCAAAGTCATAAGTCTCATCTATATATAACGTCTTAAAATTGTAATTATAGAAGTTTTTTAAAAAAAAAAAAAACGTAAAAATCAAATTTGCATTTTGACATTTAATACATTGAAGAGAAAAATTTGTATCCATCCAGAGCAAAATGTTTGAGTTGTTGATGAGTTTCTTTCTTTATGATTGGAATCTCTTCATGAGACTGTGTAGATGAAGATAGGTTAAAAGAGAGAGATAAGCGAAATTTTTAGTAAGGAAGGTCTGATATCTCATAGTTCACATTGTCTTGGAAAGTTTGTTAAAAATCACCAGGGAAACATGATACTTCATAAATTATTTTATTGAGAATAAATGTGCATATGTGTATAATCTGTAGCACAAAAGTTCCCTTCTCTTTGTGACATTGTTTTATTGAACAAATTTCATTTAATTTTCTATCAAGGCATAGCCTCATATTGAATTTAACAATAATTTAAAAAAATCATATGTTTTATAAAGGCACATGCATGTAAATTAGAGGATTACCAATAAAATTTAATTTCTTAGTTTGGAATTTATAATAAATTTTTAAAATCATGAGTTTGCCAAAGGTATAGGCCAGAGAGGTCTTGCTATTTAAAAATAAAGTGCAGTTTCTTAAAAAGAAAATATAACTTGAATTCTGTTTCACACAAGTGAGTTTCCTAGATTTAAGGGAGAAAAATTAATATATTGGCTTCCATGGTCGACCATACACTTAAAATATGATACAAAAGGTTTCAAAATCTAAATTGTCATTGTTTACAAAATATTGGCAAATTAGAGCTAAAGCGCTTGGCGTTATTGTGTAATCTTCTGTTTAAAAATAAACAGTGGAAATAATTGTAGAAACCTCTGGGTTTAGAAAAGCTTGTTGGTGGTTCTTCACATCCTCCTAAAAAAGCAGGCTGTCGTTGCATATTAATCACTCTGTGAAAGGAAGCTTGCCTTATTTGCATTGTGCCTGCACCAAGAAGTCCAATAGTGTGCCTGAGAAAAAAATGGGGGGATTGTAATTGTTGTTCTCAAAAGGGTTTTTATTCCATTCAAGTGGAGAAGCTGAATGCTGGAGAATCAGTGCAGTGCTTTTGTGGGAGAAGAGCCCCTTCGGCCACTGCCTCTTGTGTGGTGCAGTTCCAGTGGGTTAGGATCCTGAATGTTGGGGTGAAGAGGAGAGTACCTCTTCTTACTAGGAAGCAATCCGTGTTCCTGTAGATCTCTGTAATTTTCCAAGCACCCTTCCTTGCTCCATACTTCAGAAGAATTAAATTGAGACTTGGGCGATATTTGCAATATTGTAAATCTCAGCAGGATTAAGCATGAACCAAAAAACCCTGAATCTTTGTGTTTTGGGGTTTAGGGTGAGATAATCAATATAAAAATAAGTGACTTATGTAGTAGTATCTTTTGAGAAAATATGTGATTTGATTTAACATCTTGAGATATAATTTGGCCCCCCAAAATTGATTTTAAATGATTTCTTTGAAATTATTTGAATAATGACATCTTTGCTTCATTGTATTTTCCGACTCACTGGTCAAAAATAAACATTGAAAATAAACAGCAGAAATGTTCTTAATGTTATTGAAGCTTTCTCTTAATAAGATCTCATTAGATGAGCTACTTTTAGTTCATCTGTGTTTCTCTTGTGCTCTGGCAAAATACATCTCTGTGAAGCCTTTTCCTAATCTCCTAATTCTAGTCAGTTCTAGTTGGTACTGGTCTTATGAGCCAATGTAGTTTCCAGAACCTCAACATGTACATATTTTGGAGTTATTTTGGAGGTCTGTTACTTTGGGCTGGACTAATATCCTTTACATGTTTTTAGCATTTAAAAAATTCCACGCAGTCTATGGCATTCCCAATTAGGCTTTGAATTTTATAAGGGAGGGAACGTATATACATCTTTTTACAAAGTGATTATGTGTCATCAAGAAGTCAAAACTTATTGTTCTATTAATGGTTTTTTTTGTTGTTGTTAAATATTAGAAGGTGGTTAACTGATTTCAAAATTGTACACTAAATATTTACTTTAAATTATAAGTTGTAAACTAAAAGTTTTCTAAAACCTACTTGGCTTAGGTATATTTGGCTATCAATGTAAGAGCTTTTTATTGACTTCTTTAAATATTGAACAGTTTTGGTTATTTGATAGTTGAACACAGATCCTGTTATGACATCATTTATTTCACTTGAATTGCTTTGTGCTGTATTCATGTCTATGGAATTTGTGTTTAATTTGGGCCTATGCTGAATAGTCCATAAACTTTCAGTGTGTATTTGGGTATTGTTCTAAAGAATGGCAGTAGCCAATATACACTTAGAAAATGTAGGACCAGTAGAGGCTAAAAAAAGTCATTTGACAAAGTGTAACACCTCTTCATGATATAAGCACTCAGTAAACTTGGAATTATTGGGCTTCCCTGGTGGCTCAGATAATAAAGAATCTACCTGCAGTGCGGGAGACCCAGGTTTGATCCCTGGGTTGGGAAGATCCCCTGGAGAAGGGAATGGCAATCCACTCCAGTATTCTTGCCTGAAGAATCCCATTGACAGAGGAGCCTGGCAGTCTGCAGCCCATGGGATTGCAGAGTCAAATATGACTCACTGACATTCACTCACTCACTCAAGCTAGGAAGAGAAAGGACTACCTGAGTCTGATAAAACACATCTATGAAAACCCAGAGCTAATATACACATGGCCAGTAAGCACAGGGAAGTATGCATGGCATCGTGAGTCATCAGGGAGATGCAAGTCAGAATCACAGTGGGCTAGTACTCCCCACTCATGAGGATGGACCTAGAGGATATTATGTCTAATGAAAGAAGTTATACAGATAAATACTGTATCACTTCTGTGTGGAATCTAAAAAATAATACAAGTGAATGTCTATGCAAAAGAGAAACAGGCTCACAGATACAGAAGATAAACTTTTGTTTACCAAAGTGAAGAGGAAAGAGGAGAGGGACAAATTAGGGGTATTGAAGTAACAGATACAAACTGCTATGTATAAAATAGATAAGCAACAAGGATATGCTTTGTGGCACAGAGAATTATAGCCATTTTCTTATAATAACCTATACTGGAGTCTAATCTGCAAAAATGCTGAATCACTATGCTGTGCACCTGAAAGTGATAAAATACTGTAAATCAGCTGTACTTAAAAAAGGCAGATCATGACAATGTTAGCAATGATGTGAAGAAATCGGAAGCCTCATACACTTCTGCTGGGAATGGAAAATGGTGCAGCGCCTTTGGAAAGTGTTCTGGCAGATTGTAAATAGAGTTGCCATATGACTGGGCAGTTTCAGTCTTCTAGGGTACCCATACTTGTGTACCAAAACTTGTACTCAAATATTCATAGCAGCATGATTAATTATAGTCAAAAATAGAAGCAACTGAAATGTCCATTAACTGATAAACGGGTAAGCAAGATGTGGTATTTCCATACAATGTAGTATTACTCAGAAATAAAAAGGATGAAGTACTGATGTATATTGCAACATAGATGAACCTTGGAAACATTATATCAAATGAAAGAAACCAAGCACTGAAGACCACATATTGTATGGTTCCGTTTATATGAAATATCTAGAATGGAGAAATCCATAAAGTCAGAAAATAGATTCGTGGTTGCCCAGGGCTGGGGGCTTGGAGTAAAATGGGAAGTGACTGTTATTGGTATGGGGTTTAGGGGGGTGGCGATGATGAAATGTTTTAAAATAGATTGTGGCGATGGTTGGACAACCATAAATATACTAAAAACCATTTAACTGTATAGTTAATTGTATGATATGTGAATTATATCTCAATAAAATTGGTATACACACACATCCGGTATATGAGAGGGAAATAAATGGACCTGAGATTTTTTTCCCCAGTGGAATCTGTGAAAGCCAAAGTGAAACTACTGAAGATCTGAAATTTATTATTTTATTAAAATTGATTTTGGTAGGTAAAACTAAAGATGTTATAAAATATGGAGCAGTGAAACTAAGCATTACCCAACACATTTGCTGATGACATACCATGTTGTTGTCGTTCAGTGGCTAAGTCGTGTGTCTGACTCTTTGCGACCCCGTGGACTGCAGCACGCCAGGCTCCTCTGTCCTTCACTGTCTAGAGTCTCATGCACATACCGTGAGACTCTATGAAAATATCTTGGACATTGATTTATTCTTTCGTAAGCTTTCAAAGGTCCATCTAGTCAAGGCTATGGCTTTTCCAGTGGTCATGTATGGATGTGAGAGTTGGACTGTGAAGAAAGCTGAGCGCCGAAGAATTGATGCTTTTGAACTGTGGTGTTGGAGAAGACTCTTGAGAGTCTCTTGGACTGCAAGGAGATCCAGCCAGTCCATTCTAAAGGAGATCAGCCCTGGGTGTTCTTTGGAAGGAATGATGCTAAAGCTGAAACTCCAGTACTTTGGTGACCTCATGCAAAGAGTTGACTCATTGGAAGAGACTCTGATGCTGGGAGGGATTGGGGGAAGGAGGAAAAGGGGACGACAGAGGATGAGATGGCTGGATGGCATCACGGACTGGATGGACGTGAGTTTGAGTGAACTCCGGGAGTTGGTGATGGACAGGGAGGTCTGGCGTGCTGCAATTCATGGGGTTGCAAAGAGTCGGATACGACTGAGCGACTGGACTAAACTGAAGCTTTCAGTTGCCTAACTGGGATACAGATCTTTATTTTCAAAGATATGGACCTACTTAAAGATAACTGCCCTAAGAGAAGGGGTCATAATTGGGAAGGTCACATGCAAGGCTTCTGGGGGCCTAACAACATTCTATTTCTTGAACTTGGTGGTGATTACTTGGGTTTTGAGTTATACTTGAATTACACTAATTCATTAAGCCATGTTTTCATGCAATTCATTATTCTATATGTTATATTTCATAATAAAGAAGGAAGGCTTAAGTTAGAAAAATGTAATTCCTATCCTTGAGACATTTGCAGTCAAATGAAATATTAAATATGGTATTTAGTAGCATTTTAAAGATCAATAGAACATATTTATACTAGTACTTTATTACATTAAATAGATGAAACTTCCTTTGGATAGCCCATTGCCATCTGTTTTGACCTTGAAATTTTATGCCAGTAAAGTTTTGTTTTCAGAATGTCTTGCACTTTGATATAGTGTAGGCTTGGTTGATGGCAGGCTATGTGAGCCTAGAGAGGCCAGCATGGAATCTACCCTTTTGAACAATTCAGAGCGGTGGTATTTTTTGCCCTCGTGGTGCAGAGATGGTGCTGTGGGAGACCAGAGAAAATCCAGGAAGATTTGGACAATTTTTGCCAGGGGAGCAGGCAGAGAAAGAGAGCGCGTGGAGGCATAGCCCTCTAGAAATCACAGGGACACAGCAGGGTTAGAGCACAGGGAGGAGGACCATGACATGGAAAAGGGAGATGGGGCCAGACCATGGACAGTCTTGCCAGGGGCCAAGGCTTTTGCATGTTCCCTAGAGATGCTGATTCTCAAGGGAGAGCGTCCACGTCAGGAGTAGAGAAGTAGCATATCATGGTATTTAGGTAGGTATGAAATTTGTTTATTTTTTTTAAAAAAATCCTTAACCTTTATTTATTTATTTTATGTCTTAGGCACATGGGATCTTAGTTCCCCAACCAGGGATTGAACCTGTGTGCCCCCTGTACTGGGAGCACAGAGGCTCAACCACTGGACCACCAGGGAAGTACTGGCGTGAGACTTCTGTATTTATCAAAAGGGGAATTTCTTAAAAGACTAAACATGGAATTACTGTATTGCCCAGCAACTTTATGACTAGGCATGAACCTAAGAGAGTTGAAAACAGGAACTCAAACAGATACATCTATGCCAACATTCACAGCAACACTTCACAATAACTAAAAACTGGAAAAGATCCAATGTTCATCAATGGCTTTCCTGGTGGCTCAGCTGGTCAAGAATCTGCCTGCAATGCAGCAGACCTGGGTTCAGTTCCTGGGTTGGGAAGATCATCAATAGATGAATGAATGAACACAATGTGGTGTATGTGTATAAATCAGTAGAATTTGAGCCATGAAAAGAAGTGAAGTTCTAATATATGCTACAACATGGATGAACCTTGGAAACATTTTGCTGAATGAAATATACCAGACACAAAAGAACAAGTATTGTATGATTACACTTATGACATTTCTAGAATAAGCAAATCCCTGGTCTTGACAGAAAGTAGATTACAAAGACTGGGGGTAGGGATAGTTATTGTCTGATGGGTACAGAGTTTCTATTTGGGGGTGATGAAAGCGTTTCGGAAATAGATAGTGATAGTGATTGCCCAAGATTATGTATATAATTAATGACACAGGATTGTGCACTTAAAATGATTAAAATGACAAGTTTTATGTTGTGTATTTATTACCGTTAAAGCAAAAGGAAAGAAAAATGGGGACATTGGCCAAGGAAGGTGGCCTTGAGAAGCCCTTGAAAAGGTTTAGGCAGGCATGGGGGTGTGGAGGTTGGTGCAGGGGCTGGTGTTGTGACTCATGGTGGTGCAGGCGCTGGCGGAGGAGATGGATGTGACTGGAGCACTCCTGTCCTCTGGTTCACAGGTCTTGTGCCCCCTTTTGGTAAGGGGTGTAAAGGAGAGAACCTCTGTTAGGGTGAACACCAGTGCTACAAGAGCATGTAGCAAGGGCACCCAGCACGGTCTCAGGGTCCAGGAAGGCTTTCAGGAGCATGAAATTAACGCAGAGACTTGATGGAGGAGGAGGCGGCCAGGCAAAGGGGGGAAGGTGGGAAGTGCCAGGTAGAGCAAACAGGCCCTGCCCCGAGAGGAGGAACGGCACTCAGTGGCCAGAAGCAGGCGGCTCAGTGGGGGCCTCTCTGGGCCTTAAGATGATGGAAAGGAGCAATAACATGATTCAGTTTTTAAAATACTATATTTTCGACTTCTGTGATGGCTCAGAGGGTAAAGAATCTGCCTTCAATGCAGGAGACACAGGAGACAAGAGTTCAATCCCTCCTGGGTCAGGAGACCCCCTGGAAGAAGAAATGGCAACCCATTCCAGTGTTCTTGCCTGGGCAATCCCACGGACAGAAGAACCTGGCAGGCTACAGTCTATGGGGTTGCAAAGAGTCGGACATGACTGAGCGACTAAACATACACACACACACACACACACACACACACAATCTCTGTTTCAAACCTATTTTATGAAAAAAAGTCTTGCCCCCATTCCACAAAATAAAGAATAACAAAACCACTCTCTAATACAAGAACTGTCATATCCTCATTGGTTATCCAAAAGATTTAAATATTATTTTTTCCACATGGCAAATACCTTATGACCCTGTGTTCTGCCAGAGATCATAGATTAACTTTGTTGTAATTGGAGGGGGAAAAGCAAAAACAATTAGCATGTACATCTTAATCAGACACGAAAATAGACTAATATGATTCCCATACACAAAATTTAATCATTTTAAATTATTTAATAATTTAAAATTTTAATAAAATTTAATAAATGTCATTAAAATTTAATAATTATCATCAAAATTTAATAATTGTTAAGTCCTACTGTATTTCCTTTATACTTCCTCCCCCTCCTTTCCATATTTAATGGAATCTCAAATATTATATCATTTTATCTATAAATATTTCAGTATGTGTCCATAAAGAGCTAGTTAAGAACATTCTAACAATTATTATACTTAAGTAGATGTGCTTACGGTGGTCAAATATCCAGTTAGTATTTTGTGATCTTTGTTGTAAAGTTGGGCAGGGGTATAAGCCGAAGTGGAAATATTCAGGCCACATCTGTCTGCGTGCATCCTTGTTCGTTTGTTCATTCATTCAATCAGTCATCATTCAACAGATAAGAGTGGGCGTTCTTTTTAAAGTATTCTGCTGTAAGAGCAAAATAATCATACCGACTGCCATTTGTTGCGCATTTCCTTAAGTACAGACTACGCTCTTGACGTGTGTTTTCACTCAAGGGACCATATGGGAAGGCAGTGTTATGATTTCCTTTCCCAAAGAGGTCTCCGTGCAGGGGAACCTCCTTACAAGATATATACACAAATTCCTTTTATTTTCTGTAACTTACCAATCAACAGCTCTTGATGATTCTGCCCCCCGTAACATCTCTGTAGTCCACATACTTATCCACATCCCCACCTCCACCATCTGACTAATTAGATCCCTGTCTTCTCTCCTGTGGATCAGTGAGTTGTACTCCCAGCTCATTCCCCAGCTTTCAGCTTGGGCCCCCATCCAGGAGGGGCCCTCTCTAGTCTCTAAGTGTTCCCTCAGTCATCACCCACCCCTCACTCTCAGCAGATGACCTTTCCTCCGAAATGACAGAGAAACAGACCCCCTCAGATGAGAATCCTCTTCGCAAACCTACAGATGCACCTGTATTTCCACATCTCTGCCTCTGTTGTGACAGTGGCAGAGAGAAATCTCATTTGTTCCAAGGCTAATCCCAGGTACTGTTTACTAGTCACACATTCTTAGAGAGTTCTTTCTTCAATGGTTCCCTCCACTGGATCCTTTTAGCTATCATTTAAATAAGACCAAGCCTTTCTCATTGGAAAAGACCCTGATGCTGGGAAGGATTGAAGGCGGGAGGAGGAGGGGACGACAGAGGATGAGATGGTTGGATGGCATCACAGACACAATGGACATGAGTTTGGGTGGACTCCGGGAGTTGGTGATGGACAGGGAGGCCTGGCATGCTGCAGTCCATGGGGTTGCAAAGAGTCAACACGACTGAGCAACTGAACTGAACTGAAGCCTTTCTCAACTTAAAAGTACCCTTCATCTCTTGGCCTCCCCAGTTACTCTCCCATCTCTTCCGCCTTCACAGTATGAATTCCAAGCCCCCCTCCACACCCCACCCCTCTAAGACTGTTCTTGCTGAAGTCACTCACCACCTTTTCAATGCTGAATCCAGGAGAGAGGCTTTCCAGTCCTTGTCTCGCCTGACTTCTCGACAGACTTGACCTTTGTAGTGCCTGCCATGGGCTGCAGTAGTTCTAACTTTTCCTCTTAGCACTTTGGCTTCTCCCTCTTCCGTCTTAACTTTTCCTGGCTCTTCTTCCTCTGTCCATCTCTTAAACATCTATGTTTCCTGGAGCTCTCCTCAGCCCTCTTCTGTGCCTTTCTCAGCGGCTTCCCAGGTGCCTCAGTGGTAAAGAATCTGCCTGCCAGTGCAAGAGATGCAGAAGATGCGAGTTCAATCCCTCAGTTGAAAGATCCCCTGTAGAAGCAAATGGCGGCCCACTCCAGTGTTCTTGCCGGGATAATCCTAGGGACAGAGGAGCCTGGCAGGCTACAGTCCATGAAGTCATAGAGAGTTGGTGGCATGAATGCGCATGCATGCACACAGCGTCGTCTTGTCTGCTCCCTAGTTTCAGTGACCACCTCTATACTATATGCATGGGAATCACCTAGAAGGCCTGTAAAAACACAAGGTGCTAGGCTCCACCCCCAGCGTATCTGATTCTATAGATCTGGAGTGGAGCCCAAGAATTTTCCTTTCTGACTTGTTCCTAGGGGTTCCTGAGGCTGTTGTTTTGAGATCTGCTATGCTAATGCAGTTACCAGATGATAATTAGAGTGTTCTGATGAAGCTACCTCTCCCACCCAGGCCTCAGAAAAAGCAGCTGCACGCTACTCCAGGGATACCACTCCACCTTCCTAATGTAGCTTACAGGGTGCTTCATAGTCAGACTTCAGTTTATCCCTCCAGCCTCAGCTCTCACCAGTCCTTGACCTCCAACTCTAGCTCCCATGAGCTCTGTGCAGCCTGTAGCCTTGCTTCTGTGATGCTTTGCCTTACTTCCATGCCTTGATTCTGGGATATTCCTTCTGCAGGAAATCTTCACTTTCTCTCTCTCTGTCTTTTTTTAATTTCCATTCAACAAGTCCTATAACAAGCCACAGTATTAATTTACACTTGCGTGTTCTTGGAAGCCAGTCAAGTCTATTAATCTTTTGAAGCCAAAAAAACTTAATCTAAGGATAATCTTACCTTTTGTGCTAATTATAGTTTAGATCAAAGAACTAATTATGTTATCTAAAATTTCACTAATAAAAACATATTTTTAATAATGCAAACAATTCAAAATGTTAAAGCAATGGAAATTCTTATTCTCAATTAGGCATCTTTTTTTAACTTCCTATTTATCTTGTTCTGTTAAGGGAAAATAAAATTATAAAGGAGTTAACATTTTCTTATGCATTGAATGTGCAGTGTTTGTATGTGTGTGCTCAGTCACTTCAGTCGTGTCTGACTGTGAGATGCTATGGACTGTAGCCCCCCAGACCCCTCTGTCCATGGGCTTGTCCAGGCAAGAATACTGGAGTGGGTTTCCGTGCCCTTCTCAGGGAAGTCAGGGGATCTTCCTGACTCGGGGATTGAACTTGTGTCTCCTGGATTGACAGGTGGGTTCTTAACCACTGGCGCCCCCTGGGAAGCCCAGAGTGTTTATTCACTCTTACTTTATATACTTCACTGTCTCTGCCTAGCCAGTTCGTGTTGACCTCTGTGGTTCTGTGTATGTTACTTTCTCTAGGGAAATATTCTCTGATCTGTCGAGTCTAAATTAGGTGCTGCCTCCTTCCGTGGGCTTCCATAGGACCTCATAGCCTGCTATCATATTTATCATAGTGCTTATAAGTTGTACTGTAACTGTTTGCTTAATTGTCAGTCTCACCATTCTGTAGCTATCACACGTGTTTTGGTCAGTTTATTCTCTATAGAAGCACAATGCCACATACATAGTAAGTGCTCAATAAATGTTCATTGAGAGGATGAAAGAATGCAAAAAGATTGATAATGTTTTCAGCTGTCATTGAAGACTGATTTGGATCCTCTGCGTGACCAGTGACGTGGAAGTCAGACGATATCCAGTTAAAAAGAATCCAAACCCTCCTCAGTTCTAACAGAAAGCAGTTGATAGTGAATGTTACACCTTACTAGTGTTTATACAAGGTACTTCTAAAGTTTGTCAAGCAATTCATGTGAAGTTGATTCATATGAGGTTTTAAAATGATCAGAGTACTGTTATTTAATATTTATTAAAATAGCAGCATATGTAGTACTTTTAAAAATTTTTATTGGAATATAATTGATTTACAATGTTGTGTTTTTAGGTATATAGCAAAGTGACTCAGTTATACATAAACATATTTCTACTCTTTTAGATTATTTTCCCATATGGGCCATTACAGAGTACTGAGTAGAGTTCCCTGTGTATACAGTAGGTCTTTATTAGATATCTATTTGATATATAATAGTATGTATATGTCAATCCCAATCTCCCAATTTATTCCTCTCCCCCTCCCCAGGGCACTTGTGATGAATGTACTTTTCTTTGTCGTTTCTTTAATTTGTTTTGGTAGTACTTTTAAGATAAATTTCTTGCTAGGAAATGGAGATCAAATAGGAGCCTTCAAGGAGCTCAGAGTCCAAAGGAAGGGAGTCAGACATTTTCAAATTCTTTACTAGTTTTCATTGGTCTATGAGTTATCAATCTGAAAATAAGGATGTTCCTCATGATCACTGATCCTACAGTGGGAAAAATTTGCTTTTTAGTCATGTAAGGTCCTTGATTGCATTAGCCACTTGTTCACTTGTAACCATGAATGTTTACTTTAATCCTAGTAAATCCAGTATTTGTTAATATTTATCTTCCATTCTTATTAATGTTTAGATTGTGTGTATTACATCCTCATGAGAATGGTTAAAATAATTTTATTTGGGTATTCTTGAAAGAGCTATTCAGTATGAACATACCAGGATGACCTCTGGCACAAAGAAAAATCCTAAGCATCTGAGAACATCTGGGTCTGTCTCCTAGGAGAGGGGGTGCGTTCATGTGCTCTGTTTGTGTCGTCTTTGACTGGGGTAGATTTTCCTTTTGTCTCTGTAAAACTCAAGGTAGCAGAAGGTGGACGAGAGTCACTCCTCCCGTAGCTTTATCATGTACTGTGTTACCATCTTGTGCTGTGTGCATGGGTCGGTCCCCACCTCCCCCCACCTTAGAGTTTAAAGTTTATCATGGATTATTTGTCTATAGAGAAAAAGGGAACGATGTCTTTTCCAGCATTTTATAATCTTTCACTCATGAATTGAAGAAAAATGTTCATTTGTTTTTAGTCCTTTAAATCATAAAGTCGTAAAAAATACGCATCATTGCATATTAAAGCCAAGCTAAGGTGGATTTAAGATGTATTTCTTGGCATGGGATACTTCCTCGGTTATCATAAATGAAATATTAGTTAATGCTGTGGTGATTAATATAAAAATGGTTAAATAATTCTTAGATGGCATGCAGTGTGTTTGGCAAACACAGCGCTGCTTTTCTAGAACACAGGTGGGGAATTTCTGATAGGATGGCTCTTTCATTGAAAGAAGAGGAAATCTTTACTAGTGGTCTTGAGCTAACTGAAACCTCTGTAGACAGCTTGTGAATTTCCCCCCAGGATGCTTTTAAAGAGATGTATCTGGCTCCACCGTGTCCATAATCATTTAGAGGAGACATGCAAGATGGTTCATCCCTGGGGAATTAAAGAATGTGAAGGATCATAAAAGCTCATCTTATTTAAGTTATTTCTTTAAAGCACAATTCCCAAAGAAATGTCTTTTAAAAATAAAGACGTCTTAGACATACAGAAGGAGGTTAGAGATCAAAGGTTATTTGAATTGTAATGAAATTAGTTGACTCTCATTCAGTGGCTCTTATTTTTTTAGAGTGAGTTTAATACGGATCAAAGAAGGTGGTCACGTGTTCTTCAGACATATTTGCTTTGTGATATAGGCTGCACTAAGTCTCTAATAGGATTTTTTTTCCCCCTAAGAGATCTGTAACTTATTTTGATTGGAAATCGAGATGCAGTTTTTAATGTGATGCAGATCTTCTTATCCTCTACAGTGCCTAGTGAAGCTCTTGCAAAAAGGTGTAAGCTCCCAGTTTCATTTTAAGTTTCATTTTTAAGTCCCTTCTAGGTAGACTCATTTATTCCTATATTTGCAATTTTTTTTTCTTTTTGTCTTGGACTGAGAGAAAAACATTGAAGGCTTTATGTTAGATGTTACTGAATTGAACTGTAGGAAGCATTCCAGCTGTGGATATAGATGCAAAGGTTTGGTGGCCGTGAGTAAACAATAATGATGGTTTTGAAGGTTACACTGTGGGTGGCCTTGTTCATCAGATGGGAAGTTGGGAGGTCGTCGGTTATTGGAGACTGTAGAGCCTGGGAATGTATGATGAGGGTGTGTTTTGGAGAGATGAATCTGTTGCCCTTCTCTTGGAAACTGGAAGAGATTATGGTGGGGAGGGGAGAGGCTATATGAGATGATAGAAGGTTGAATTCAACTTTTGATTGTGAGAATTAAAGAAAGGGATTATGCAAGAGAGACCACAGATGGCAGGAAGACTAATGAATGTGGTGCTTGGCTTGGATCTGGACCAGAGGGAAGAATAGCGATGATTTAGGTTTCAGGCTTAGGGTGGCATTAGCAACAGAAATAGAGAAGGGGAAAGGGGGCTTTTAATTTTTCCAGAAGATGATAGTTTGGCTTGGGACGGCTTCACCCTGAGGTTAAAGTGGACTGTCTAGGAAGAAAAGCTGAGTACACAGCAGGAAATAGAAACCTAGAGTAACAGAAATAGAAACTAGGAGAGATCAGGTTAGAGACGCAGATCAGCAGTCATTCAAATAGTAAATGGGAGAACCAAGGACAGAGTCTAGCCAAACACCCCTTCTCTGGAGATGGGCGATTTTTTATTTGTAATGTTTGGTAAAAATGGTTACTGAGTCATTTAAGCAAATTGCTGTTTTGTAGATTTCCAAAAAAGTAAAACCACAGAGCTGCCATGTTTATATCATGGTCTGCCTTGCAATCTTACTCTCTTTTTCAACCGTTCACTTTAGCTCTATTTTAATGATGTTTGTTTTCAATTCATACCAATTTCTCATTGGGTTTTTTTTTTTTTCATCTGTCAGTGCTGGTGGTGAATCGTAGCACACATATAAGAGATTATTTAGCCTTAATTGATTTACATCCCTTGGCATTAATGAAACTATATTCCAGTATACTGGGAGCACTTGTACATGAGATACTTACAGCTACAGAAAATGACCTTGAAAAGTCTGAACAAAAATGCCCATTTTTTTTTTCAAATGAAAAGAGAGTGACATACTACTTCAGACTGGTAAACAGTATCCACCTTGAACAAACTTTAAGCGTGTTTTACAAATTAAGAAAACAGTAAGAATTGAGCATTTGTCATTTGTGAGCCCAGAAGAGAGGTCCTGCATCTTATGTAAACTTGCTATGAAACAGCTATGTCAGACCTCAGTTTTCTTTCTTTGGTAGGATTTCTTGAAGGACAGGGAAGCCTGGTGTGTTACAGTCCATGGAGTCGAGAGAGCTGGACACAACTTAACGGCTGAACAACAACTTGACTGAAGACGGAGTTACACTGGTTTTTCATGATAGTTGAATGGAGGAATACATAAACGAGGTGTGAATATTAGCCAAATAACTATACCTATCGTCAGCTTGGAGGAAGTGTCCAGGTTGGTCCTGCAATTTGCCAGACCTGTCTGCACTTTCTTTTTCAACTTTCTAATCAGTATTTTAGATGGAAATGCCAAATGAGTGGCACAGATTGGGATCAAGAGTTAAACGATGGCTATTAGGATCAGGATTCCATAGTTTGGATTAAAAAAGCTAAAATTGACATGATGAAATTTAATATGAATAAAAAAACAAAATTTATATGTGAATCCTTACGGGTGTTTCATGATTCTCTTCTCTCCTCTAACCTCGTTTTACAACCTTTAGCGGCGTTAATTACTCTGTTCTCTGTGTTCCGTAGCACATGGACTTGGTTCTCCCAGAGCACTTTTCCAACATCGTGCTGTTCTTGTTCACTGGTCGCTTCCCTCTCCATGCATGAACAGTTTGAGGACAGGGGCTGTGGTTCACTCTTTCCTCAGTCTGCTGCTCACACACAGTACATCTCAAATGACTGATGGAATAACCAGACCAGAACCTAATGCAATGTGGTTGATAGAATATTTCAGTTGGTCAGATGCTGACCATATTTGGACATTAATGGTAACATCCACTAATTGATTGTTTGCCATTAAATCTTCACTAGTAAATTGCCTGAAAAGTAAAACGAACAAGCGAAAAATGACTGTAGGTGGCAGGGATCTTAGAGATTGTTGCGTTTGTCTAACTTATTTTACAGATGCAGAAATAAAGTGAAGGAGAAAGAGAGGATAGAAGGCCAATTTAACTAACTCATTTTGCAGGACTCCTGATTCTTAATTTTACCCCCAATATGAGTATTTTTTAAAGTTTGTGTTTGTATGAAAAATTATTTTTGGTAGTAATTTTGGACATATTTTGAAGTATCACCAATTAGTAATTATGTATAATTCATAATAGGCTGTATGGGTGTTGATAAAGTCATTTAAAGTTTCATTTCTTTTAATGATGAGTAAAGTCAGGCTTTGCATCTGTTTATTGCTTCATTTATAAAGTGTTAAGGGTGAAAAAGTCATTTTAGTTAACTTTTCTTAAGACTTTAACACATTAAATTAAATACATTTCTGTATTATTTTTAATGTTAGCAAATCTTTTATTGGAAATCACATCATAATCATGAAATTCTCTTCAGAGCAGGAAGGAGGAAGAGCCATTGAAACACAGGAGAGGGGGGCTGTAGAGGATGACTCATTATTTGTATTATTACTTGACAGCTGCTTCCTCTGAAAGACTTTTTTCTTCAAGAAGCCTTTTTCTCCATCTGAGGCTTTTTAATTTATTTTTATTCATTGAAATTTTTAATGAAAATTGTTACACACAAATTGTTAAAAAATATTGTACAGGTGAATTTATATTGAAAAGTGTTCATTCTCTGATTATTCATCCCCCTGTAAAGAGAACCACTTTTATATTTTTTCATTGTTACTTTGGTGTGGTTGCCTCCATATTGCTAAATAATATATTTGTATTCTTTAAATGTGGACATATTTAATTGTCTAAAAAGGTAGTTTATTTGACATGGTTCAAAATGGAAAATATAAAAATATAGTAAAAAAAATCTTCTCACCTTTTGTCCTATACACTCTTCCTAAGGAGAAAAGTCAGAAAAATCAGTTAATTCTTAACTCTTCTAGAAAATTCTTCATATTGATACAAAGCTGTACCTTCCTTCTTATATAAATTTATACAGCTGTGTCTGGATTGATCAATTTTAGTTATTTTTGTTGTTGTTGACTTCATGCTATGGTAAAAGATGTGTGTCTCTTTTTTTGTTTGCTTTTATTTTGGTCATCGATTCTTTTTTAAAATTGTAGTTAGTTTATTTACAATGTTGTGTTTCTGGTATATAGCAAAGTGATTCAGTTATATATATATGTGTGTATGTGTGTATATGTGTGTGTGTATATGTATATATATATTGTGTATTACAGGATATTGAATGCAGTTCTGTATGCTATACGGTAGGTCCTTGCTGTTTATTTTATATACAGTAGTATCTATTAATCCCAAGAAGTGACTCTTTCTGACATCACCCTAGCTCACCTAGCTCCCATCTTCCGAAAACAGGTCCATCCTAATATGTAATTCTTGGTTAAGATCTTAGCTGTAATCAGTCAGCTGTTACTTTGCTTTCTGTGTCATCCAGTATGGGATGGAGGCAAGAGCACCCCTATCTTCCCTTCAGCTCTCCGGTTATATTTCTTCTTCAGACCTTTGACATCTGTCCATTTCCTTTGCATTATCAATGTGAGTAACATGTACTTGCTTTTCTTTACCCATAATTGTCTTCAGTGATTTCTTTATAACATATTTTAAAGTTGGAAAGCAATAAAATTGTTTTTACTTTCTGATGACCAAGTAGATACTAGTGATTAAGGAATCAAGTGGAATATTATGATTGTATATCCTTTCCTATAGAGATGTTCTGAGGTTTCTGCTTTCCATTTTGTTTTGCACCATCTGCGGTCATCACCATGTAAAGTTTCCCCAGTGTCTCTAGGTTTGAAGGAGTCCCTTCTGTGGAGAGGAATCCCTGACTTCTCTTTCCCCCTGCTGACTTCCTCTGGGTAGGTTGACCTTGGATTCAGCTACACAGCTGTCATCCCAGGATGACACTTCTTTGATCTTCTTGGCCAAATCCAGGTTTTGGAATTTAGTACCTTTTTTTCTACGTTGTTTACTATGTAGTTTTATTTGAGCACGTTTTTCAAATCATTTCCTAAGAAAGGGTTAATGAAAGGTACATTTTCCGCGTTATTACTTTCATGTGTTTCTACTAATGTCTTTATTCCATCCTCTACCCATTCATGTCTGAGAATGTCTTTATTCTGTCCTGTTGATTGCGGGGCTGACTACTTAGGACTTCTAGACTGCAAATAATTTCCCCATTGCAACCAGAAGGCATTTCTGGTTGTCTTGTAGCCTTCTTGATTCTGATGAGAAATCTGATGCCGATCTGATACTTCATTTTCTGTAACTGTCTTTGATTTTTTCTCTGAAAGCTTATAGGATCGCTTCTTCACCCTTGTGGTTCTGAATGTTTTAATATAATGTATCTAAGTGTGGATCTTCAAAATTCATTTTCCTGATGGGTCATTGCAATGAAAGCTTTTTCATTTTACATTTTTCATTTTGGGAAATCCTCTTCTACTAGCCTGAGGTCCAGAAACCTGATCATTTAGTCCTCAGAGATAAGATGATGGGGAAGAGAAGGCAGATTAACCTGTACCTCTTAATTAGTCTCCACTGATCTTGGCCCTGCATCTCATGCTTCTTCTCCAGAGGGCCTGGTGGGCCTGAGTCTGTCTGAATGTCTGCAAGGCAGGTCACCTACTTACTGTCTTGGGGGTCATTGGGTCCCTCAAAGGTGTATTTTTACTGGACCTCCTTTGCCCTTCTTCAGGCACTATTTTCTACCTGCTTTTGTAGAGATCTGTTATAATCCTTTTTTGTTTTTAATTTATTTGTAATTGAAGGATAATTGCTTTACAGTGCTGTGTTGGGTTCTGCCACACATCAGCGTGAATCGGCCATAGGCATACACACGCTCCCTTTCTCTTGAACCTCCCTCCCACGTCCCACCCAGTCCTTGTTTGTTGATGACTCTTCTCACATCCTCTTGTTCTTGTGCTTTCCTGCTTCCCTTTTCCCTAAACACTATCCCTTTATTTTAAGGAGTTTCTAATATCCCTTTATTACCATGGAGACTTGAGAGGGAGAAGAAATGAGCAGTGTCTTTTGTCATCTGAGTTAGATGGGCTCAGTGGATCCCAAGCTTGACAGAGGTGCCTTGCCTCAGTCCCTGAAGTTGGGCTCCGTGTCCGCTGCCTCTGTTTGTATATCCTGGCACTTGGCACATAGTCAACACTGAGTCAATGTAGGCTGCATTGTAACACTTGTGAAAATGGAAATGTTGCATTTAAAAATGATACAGTAACCTGTTTATGTTCAACTTTGGTCAGATCTTGGGTAGAATGAATCCAAACTTGTCCTCTCCGACTGCCCGCCCCCACCCCACCCCACAGAATCCATAAATGACCTGTGAAAAAGAATGAGGTGTTGTGATGAATTTGATACCCTCCCACATAACTTTGGATTAAAAGAATTGCTAGCTTTAAGTGATTTCATTTTCCATATCATGGCTGTCTTAAGAAGTAGCTCCTCTAAATAGGCCTGTTCTAATTGCCTAGTTTTCCTTCCAATTAGAAAGCTGCTAGAACTTGACACTCCATCTTAATATATGCTCAGCTGAATTTTAACTAACACGGATCGGATCTTGTGGTGGCATAAACTGATGTTTACAACAGCATTTCCTATACTGTAAAGTGCTCTCCACGTTTGAGTTTTGTTATAATGTGGGGAACTGCCAGCGTTGTTTTTTAAGCCATACTATTTTGAGCAGGGATTAAGGCACTAATCAGCATCCTGCTGCCATCTATTTTTGTACTTTAAATGGAGAAGCAATGACTTTGTAACATGTAGCTGTGAACCTTAACTAGAAACAGTAGAAATGGAGTGGGTTTGCATAGTGTATCATCATTTTCAGATTTATTTGGCTAGTGTAGACAGAGCATTAGGAGAATGTAGGGAACTGAAGCTGCTCTGCAGATCTTTGAACACATCACAGATATAAATGTAATGTGGCCTCAGTGGTAAAAATCTGCTGACACTGATCTGGTTCTGTTTGGCTGGTTCTACTGAAGTGATCGATCACCACTGCCTGACAGGTTGGGAGCCTGGTGGAGCTTGACTGCCTGAAGAGCCCAGACCCTGAGTGATTGTCGAAGCGAGAACTGGCCTTGCTTCATGCAAGTCAATACTCCTGGTGGCATTTCTACTTAAGGACCTATCCTCTTCCCGTTTGTCCACTATTTTTCAAAGTGTCATTTTACACAATTTGGTAGGAAAAAAGAGAATATAATTGAAGCCTCTGTTTATAACTTTAAATTTATAATCTGTTTTTATCTGTTGGTACACTTGGCATAGGTGTAAGCAGTGCACGCATGATCCAATTTTCCAACTGAATATTACTTTATATATAATTTTTATGAATGTGCACTTACATATGTAATGTGGCAGGAACACTTAACATGAGATCTGCGAATTTTTAAATGTACAATATAGTACTGCTAACCAGAGGCACGATGTGGTACAGTGGCTCTCAGAATTAACTTATCTTGTATTACATGCAACTTCTTACATAACATTTTTAGCAGTGATAAAGTATCCATCACATGGATATGTCATCATCATACTTAGCTTTCCTTCTGTTGTTACAAGCTGGTGTGTTTCTAATTGTTTATTTTCATAAGCAATATTGATATTGGCATCTTCATAGAAAAGACTGTGTTGCTTTTGGGATTGTTAAGAGTATATCCTCCAAGTGGGATTATTGAGTCTTCTGTTCTACACCTCTTATGCAGACCTTTTGTTGTTCAGAAGGACAAGGCTGTGCTGTTGTTTTATTCCACCTGTTTTTATTAGCCAGGCTGATAAATCTCTGATGATTTGTAATGTGTGTTTATATATGGAATAGAGAGCCCAGAGTTCTGTAATTCTAGCTGAATCCATTAATTGTATGGAAAAATTTGAACGTGGAAGATGGTTGTCTTTCTTGTTTAACATTGGCGTATATTGAAGGTGTACACCTTGACGATTTGATACACACATGTGTTGTGAAAGAGTCATCAGAATCAAGCTGATTAACATAGTCGTCACCTCCTAGGATTACCTTGGGACGTACCCTCTTAACAAATTTCATTTATACAGTATCTTCTGGGGACACCTCACTTCTAATCCTGCCCAGCATACAGTGCTTTTCCAGAGAGTAGAATCCTCCAAATAAATTGCAGACACTCTTGGTAAGGGTAACACAGGTCAGGTTTTTAGCAGCAGACCGTGCGGTAGAGATATTTTTTCAGCTTGTTTTGCTGATTCATGATGGCTACGCGAGAGCAATCAAGGGACACAGGACAGGTTCCTTTGGGGCAGTGGGCTTGAGCAGCTTTGGTCAGACTTGGATGCGGGAGTAGGAGGATGAACCAGGCGCTTTCGCACCCTGTCCTGGGCCTCTTCTGTTGGTGCAAAAATTAATCAGAAAAAAAAGGTTAATTACCATATTAGGCTGTGGATGTTAAAGAACACTGACTGGGTCAGGGAACCTATTATTTGAGAAAATAACTTCAGGATAAAAGGCTACTTTATTTCCATCTACGTCAAACATAAAAACCAGTGATAATTACAATGAAGGAACATTAATTAATTCCAGAGGGTATTAATTCACCACAGAAAGAGATTTATAGGTGTTGTCATGTCTTCTTTGTTTTTAAGTGGGTGGATTTTCAAAAGAGAGGTTAATGAGGCCATGTAAAATGGTCATATAAAGAAATAGTTTTGCATTCTTTTGTCAAACTGCTGTTGGGATATTGCCCAGTATTTTTAGTTTTCTTTCTATAGAGATCCAAGTGATAAAGCCATCAGAGCTCAGGGCTAGAAGAAAGTACATACTAAGATATATATAAACAGATGCAAGCTTCTTTATCTCTCTCTCTTTCTTTGGGTTGGAAAATAAATGACAAGCAATTGAATGAGTCAGAGGGGAGTTAAGACATAGAAGAATTATTAAGGGCTGTTAATTCCTGGAATGTCTCTATAAGAACCATAATTAAATTAAGAAATAAATAAGTTACCCCATAAGGATTATTTTCAGGTCTAATGCAGTATATTTTGGTTGGAGCTAATTGATTATTCTGTTTTAAACAGTGTATTGTTGTTGTTCAGTCACTAAGTCACGTCCAACTCTTTGTGACCCCATGAACTGCAGCATTCCAGGCTTCCTTGTCCTTCACTATCTCCCAGAGTTTGCTCAACCTCATGTCCATTGAGTCAGTGATGCCATCCAACCAGTGTAGCTTTGTGGATAAATGGTTCTATTCTTATGAAGACCTAAAAGATGATAATTTTTTTTCCTATGAAGACTCTTTATTATTTCTAGATCCTTTCCAGTGTCTCACCAAGAGTGGGACAGACCTACTTACCCTTAGCCTGCATGCCACAGATAAGCAGGTGCCAGCTTGTATGCTCAGCAGAGACCAGAGCCCGAGTTAGAATTCATCGTCAAGCGCTGAAGTCATTAGACGCTAGAGTTGGATTAGAAGGGCTCAGGGAAGAGCTTGAGGCTTGGAGAGCAACTTTTTCCAACTGATTCAACATCTGGGCCCTTTTCACAGTGTCACGTGATGTGTTCATTGTAAGAGAGGTTAACATTGCAGGAGACATTTGTACTGAGCCTTGGCTAATTGGCCCAAGCACATACCTGAAGGGACTTGAAACCATCATGAGGTAGTGTCTGATTAAGAACACTGTAGGCAGTTAGATTTCTTTATGGATGGATGGGAGAGAAAGGGGGATTCCTACTCAGTTCATCTGATTTTTATTGATTTTTATATTCTTTCATTATTGATTTAACAGCATAAATATTTAATCTTGATGTTTGACTAATACATTTTGATGAATCCCAGTTAGGAAAAAATGCCAGATACAAATGTAGTGTTTGATCTCTATGTCTCCAAATTGTTGCTCCACCTCCCTCCTCCAACCCAGCTCTGGTCTCTTTTATTTTACTTGTTCTCACTGTTGGTTAGGATACAGGCTCTTACCTTCCAAGCGCCTCTCTACACCAAGATGCCTTTATTTTCTCCAAGCTTATGTAACCGTGTTTTAGCCAAAAGCTCAAAATGAGTATCTTCTCTGTCCTTACATCTGATTCTGAGTACCTTTCATACCCACATGATACGTGGGCCCAAATCTCTTTTTCACTTTCTCATCAAACACTTCACTTTCACAAGGTTGATCCAGCATTGGCTAGAATGCTTTTGAATATTTGGAGTCTGCCAAATAAAATCACGTTTTAAAAACTAACCTAAACAGGTTTCTATACACTTGTCATAATTTTATTTTAAGGGATTGATCCAAAAATAATAACAAAAATAAGCTCCCATCATTTCAGGTCCAAATTGAAGTACAGATTAGAACATACACCTTCTAGTGTATCCTTTGAAGGGTATATTTCGGGTGAACCATCAGGTTGGTATGAAACAGATACTAAAAATTGGGGCAGGGCTTAAAAATATATGTAGTGTGATTAGCTTTTTCCTGATATCTTATGGAATATTGATTATGCTGTGCTAATAATTTTAGTCCATACTTTTCAAAAGGACAAAAAGTGCCACCAAAAATGTAACAAAAAAAGCTTTAAAAATGAATCCTGTTTTCTGGAATACCTATAATATATGATGTTACACAATTCTAGAGAATTCAGGGAAACACTCTAGAATATTCTTTTCTTTTTCTTTTTAACTCTCTGGGTATTCATTTTTTTAATTACTGAGACTTGGGAGTCTGTCTGCATTTCATGTTTTCTAAGAGTTTTTTTTTCATAAAAAAATTAGAAGAAAGTGGATAATGCAGATAACCCCAATTAAGAGGAAACCAGGTCCCATATGGATATTGTCTGATTCATTATAAATTACAGCTTTAGAATTTAGAATATTGTGTTATAAATCATGGTGTCATTGGTAGGTAATCACATTCAGGCAGTGTTCCCCTGAGAGAACGTCCCTGCACAGGCAGCTGTGTCATTCTTCAGACCATGAGAGAGGTTTGGGTGGTTTAGGATCGTCTTAGGAAGTGTGTGTTTATGTGTACTTTGTACCTTTGTCATTGTAAGCTCATCGTAAGAGGTACAGAATGTGTATTTAAATGAAAATGCCAGAATATGAGTAAAGAGAATGTATTTAAATTAAAACGCCATTTGATGTGTTGCTTTTTTTTTACCTTGGTATACTTTCTATTATAAGATAAATTCAAATTACTGAAGGTGCAGATAAATAAAGCATTACACGGAGGAAAGAGTTTACACTGGAGGATCATCTGGCCTGACATTCTGCCACTAAATAGCTCTGTAACCTAATCTGTTCCTTTTTAAACTCAGTATCACTGTCTGCACATCCGTGTATGTGTTCACTCAGCAAAGACTCACTGAGTCTGCACTCTGTGTCAAGCACTCTGCCAGGTGCTGGGATTGAAGGGTGAATGAAAAACAAATAGTTCTTGATCTCTTGGAGCTCATGGTTTAGTGGGAATGAGTGCTCAGTTGCTCAGTCGTGTCCGACTCTTTGAGACCCTATGAACTGTAGCCTGCCAGGGTCCTCTGTCCATGGAATTCTCCAGGCATTGCTAGTTCCTTCTCCACGGGTTTTCTGCAACCCAGGGATCGAACCTGTATCTCTTGTGTCTCCTTCCTGTGTTGGGAGGTGATTTCTTTACCACTGATGCCACCTGGTTAGCCCCAAAGGGAGAGGCAGACAGAATGATACAGCTGCCATGGTGGTGAGTGCCAGGAATGGAGAGATCACAGTGCTGTGCCATGAAACTGGAACTCTGTTGTCTCCATTTCCAGGTTCTGGCGATAAGAAGGCCAGGAAATTGTATGGGCGATTGTTGGATGTATGGATGTTTTATTAGTTTTTTATGATGTCAGCCTAAGCCAAACATGATATTATGAGGACAGGCAGCACAGATAACTAGGTGCAGGTTGAAACATGGTGAATTCGGGTTGAGGGAACGTAAGCCATGGCCACGTGAATTAAAACGGAGCCTTCTTAAAGTACAGATGTCACCTAGGTATTAGAGTGGGTATTACCTTGATGGGTCTTTGAGTGTGGCATGGTTAACACTGTGTTCCCAGAGGACTGATGGGTCGAAGTTGCTACAGGAAGGTTGGGGTCTAGTGTTTACCTTTTTAAGACTGTTTTTATTTTAAGCTTTTGAGTGTTGGGGGTTAGTCCTACAGAATTCTATATGCATATATTTACATATATTTGCACGCGTATTTATAATATATATTTTAGTGTATAGGCATACATATGCATATATCGTATTATATACAAACATATTGTGTGTGTGAATCTGTATTGCTGTTGTTCAGTCGCTAAGCTGCGTCTGACTCTTTTCAACCCCATGGACTGTAGCACGCCAGCCTCCTCTGTCCTCCACTGTCTCCAGAGTTTGCTCAAATTCATGCATGTGTATGGTAGTGTCTTCCCCCATAGAATCGAGGCACTTTGTTTATAATTGTAGGAAAGAAAAAAAATCTCCCCAGGTCTGCAACCTGAAGTTGGAAAGCAGGCTGCCCTAAATCCAAAAATAGAAATTCTATAAAAGGTCACTTCGAAGCGAGAGAATACGAGAGTCCTCTGGTTCCTTTTAACGGCACCCATCCTGTGTGTGCGTGTGTGCACGTGCATGCACGCTCGCCCCTGCATTCTTTGCGGGCAGGATGATAAGAGGAGACGGTGCCCTAGATGTTCCCTTGAGTCTGGAGTGACATCCTCATGTGGCAGTGTGCACCCCACACAGCACTGTGGACGGCACGCAACGTAGACTCTGGGCTGATGAAGAGCAGTGTTTCCTGAAGCGTGGACATGACTCTGGGCATGTTTGTCCCAGTGCAAAGAGGAATGGCATGTAAGGGGACTGAATTATCTGTGTAGACGGTGTAGACCGACTGGGGAGGAATTTGGTCATGTCCCTTGCTAATAATAGCCATGTTATTGGGCATTTCATATGTGCAGGTTAACTGAGCTAAGTGATTGACTTCTAGACTCTCACATGATTCATAAGACAAGTCTTTGACAAGTCTTGGTTGTTTAGTTGCTAAGTCATGTCTGACTCTTTTGCAACCCCCATGGTCTGTGGTGCTCCAGGCCCGTGGGATTTCCCAGGCAAGAGTACTGGAGTGGGTCACCACTTCTTTCTCCAAGGGATCTCCCTGACCCAGGGATCAAACTCACGTCTCCTGCAAAGGCAGGAGGATTCTTTACCACTGAACCCCCAGGGAAGCTGGAGATTGTGTGTGTGTGTGTGTTGGTCACTCAGTCGTGTCCGACTCTTTGTGACCCCATGGACTGTAGCCTGCCAGGCTCCCCTGTCCATGGGATTCTCCAGGCAAGAATACTGGAATAGGTAGCCATTCCCTTCTCCTGGGGATCTTCCTGACCCAGGGATCAAACCTGGGTCTCCTGCATTGCAGGTGGATTCTTTACCATCTGAACCACCAGGAATCCAATGCCCCATATCCAGTGACTAGCACCGCTAAGACTTGGGTATGACAGATGGTGGACATTTCGTTGTCCCTATTTGTTCTCTGGTTGAAGAAGCCACACAGATACCCACTCACCTGTCTCACTTGCTGTTATAACCCCACAGACTGGCATGGTGCCCAGTCCTGGGTTAGGTGTATTAGTGACCTTTTGGTTGCAAGTGACAGAAACGTAACTCACACCAATATAAACATAAAGCAGACTTCATTAGCTCCTATAATAAAGCCTCCAGTGGTGAGCTGCCGTCCTCAGACGGGCCTGGATACAGGTGGATGGATGATGTCACTGAGACACCTTTTCTTTCCATCTTACCGCTGTGCTTCCCTCTGTGCTGGCTTCATTCCCAGGCAGGCTCTCTCCATGGGGAGGCAATTAGAGCAACCAGCAGCTCTAGACAACGGAGCCCAGAAATAAGAGGTTGTCTCCGTCTAACTGTCCCAACAAAGCCCTGGGGTGGGGTGGGGGTGGGGGACTCTCATTAGCTTTGTTTGGGTCAAATACCCATTTCTGAAACAATTACTAGGGAGAGGGCGTCCGAGTAGGGGTGGCTGAAAGTAGAAGGATTCAGCCTCCCTTGAACCCCATGAACCGATAATGGGGGAGTAGTCATTGCCTCTGAGATACTGAGCAGACAGAAACCTAGGTTCATTGCCACAGGTATTCAGTAAACATTTATTGAAGGAATGAAGGAAAGAAGGAAGGAATTTCTCTCCTGTTCCAGGAAACCTTCAGAGATTACAAGGGTCTCTAAAAATAAGATGTCACACGTATAAAATAGATAGCTCGTGGGAACGTACTGTATAGCACAGGGAACTCTACTCAGTCTCTGTGGTGACCTAAATAGGAAGGAAAGTAAAAAAAAAAAAGAGGACATGTTTACGTACAGCTGATTCACTCACTTTGCTGTACAGTAGAAACTAACACAGAGAAGGCAATGGCACCCCACTCCAGTACTCTTGCCTGGAAAATCCCATGGACAGAGGAGCCTGGTAGGCTGCAGTCCATGGGGTCGATAAGAGTCAGACACGACTGAGCGACTTCACTTTCACTTTTCACTTTCCTGCACTGGAGAAGGAAATGGCAACCCACTCCAGTGTTCTTGCCTGGAGAATCCCAGAGACGGGGGAGCCTGGTGGGCTGTCGTCTATGGGGTCCCACAGAGTCGGACTCGACTGAAGCGACTGAAGCGACTTAGTAGTAGTAGTAGTAGTAGTAGTGCCCCTCAGATATTGAGGTAAGTGTTGGGGTAATGAAGGAAGAGAAAAAGACGTAATGAGGGAGCTTCATTTTCCAAGTCACCTTCTAGCTGAGTCCCTGCAGCAGAGGGGCCTAAATGCAAATACCTGGAGGGCTCTTGAGAGGAGAGGGCAAGTGAGATTTCTTTGAAGTCTTATGTTTTATCTTAAAGGTTTATGATTTTGGATTACACTTTATAAAATTTACATGATCTTTTTAATAATAAATAAATATTTGAAGTTAATAACCATTCAGAAAACAAAAATGCCTCCTGTGGGTCTTAGTTAAGCGGAAAGATGGAATTTTATTGACTCTGGCCAATTTTGGAAAATTGGGTTGAATTAAAGAAAGTTAATGTCAAAAATCAGTTTCATGGTCCAGTCTTTTTCTTGATCTTGGTTTCTGATACCCAGATACACATAATTAGGAGCTTCAGAATCATTTGAATGAAAAGCTTAAAATATTGCTGAGAGGGTGGGTGGAATGTAGTGGTAAGGGCATACCTCTTCTTTTTAAAGAAGTGAATCGTCGTTCAAAAGATCTCTGGTTCCTTGGTCGCACACTCCTGGTCTCTCTCTCAGGAAAGCAAAGGACTCTCAATGCCAAGAGATTATTGATGATCATATTTTTAATTTTATCGTTAATGTTTTCACTTTTATCACATGTAAATGAACTAAACGTCCCAAATAATTCTTCATCCTCTTGATCAGTACTTTTCATCCAGCTTTGAAACTTCATTTTAATTGCAGCTGTCTTTCGTGTGGCACAGACGTTCAGCTTTGTTGTTCAAATGTCAGTCGTTGCTTGAGTCTTAAGTCTTTATGTTAAAGTAGCTAACTCTGTGCATTACTGTTTTCTTTAAAGTGAAGAGTAAATTCATTCAGCTTATCCAGATTTTTAAATGAATATAGGATTTTTTTCTTATGAGGAAAGATAAGAATTAAACCCTGCATTCAAAAATTCGATGAGTGCCTTCTTGCCAAGCTAGCATAAACACCATTTACAGATTTGCTTAGAAGTATTCAATTTATAACGCATCCATGTTAAGAGTAATTTTAACTGTCCTTTTGAATATGCTGAGCTAATTGGGCGTCAGACTCATTAAGGAGTGAACGATGCAGTGACTGATATCATAAAAAGGTTTTCTTTTCATCATTTGTCCAAATTTGCTGACAATGTATGTGTCAGTATCAGCCTTGCTGAAAACTCATACATCTTTTGTAAGATTTCTTGACCAGATGGTTTTACCTAAAGAGTTTTGAGAATAAATGTCTTCAGAGACGTCTTCATTGTAAATATACCAGAGAAATAATGAGATGACAAAACTCATTGTGTTTGCTTTCTTCCAAGCAGAAGAGAAACACTGACGTGAATTTTAATGTCTAACCACCTACTTAACAATTATTATTTCTCTCTCTTAAAAAATTTTTGTTTATTTGTTTGTTTATTCTTCCTGTCTTTCTCTTTTTGTTTTGGTGTGTGTCCTTATGTGCAAGTATATATGCTTGTCTTTTTTTTTTTTTTTTTTTTGCTAAAATGAGGATCATTTGAGAATTCTAGAAAGAAAATTCTCACTTTGCAATTTTGAAGGCCTTATTTCTTTGTTCTTAGGCTTCCGGTATCAACATCAAGAAGTCCAGTGGCATTCTGATTTCTGCTTTTCTGTGTGTACCCAGTTTTCTGTTTTGGGGGTGCAGTTTGATGTCTTGTTTCTGTTCCCAGTATTATGAAATTCCACAATTCTGTGGCTGTGGAGTCATTGCACATATTATGCTAGACTCTTAGTGGAGCCCTTGTGGTCTGAAACTCAAGACTCTCAATTCTGTGAAATTTTCTTGTGCTGATTCTAGGATAACTTTTCCTTGTTGTTTTCTCTCTGTCTCTTGTGTTTGTCTCTGTTTTTTCCTAGTTCTTACTGTTCAGATTTGCGGTCTGAACAAAAAGAGCTTCTGATTTTCTTATATTTTCTTATTTATTGCTTATCTTTCCTGCCATTCTTTTCTACATTCAAAGAGATTTCTTCCAACTTTACTATTGATCTGTCTTAATTTTTGCCATTATATATTTTTAATTTCCAAGAGCACTTTCTTGATGTCCCACCCTCCAATTATATTATAAATGTATTATTTTTTTAGGTGTTGTAATTATTATTTTTTTTCCATTTGTTCTGCTTTCTGTATGATCGATCTCCTCTTATTAGACCTCTTTTCTTCTGCTAGTAGACTTGGATCATCTCTGTCATGTTGCCCAAATTTCTGGTGATCCTTTACTATCCTCTTATAATTGTCCAAGGACCACATGTGGCACAGAGGTAAAGAATCTGTGCAGGTGATGCAGGAGTCACAGGTTTGATCCCTGGGTCAGGAAGATCCCTGGAGTAGGAAATGGCAACCCATCCCAGTATTCTTGCCTGGAAAATTCCATGGACAGGGAAGCCTGGTGGGCTACAGTTCATGGGGTCACAAAGAATTGGACACGACTGGGTGCAAATATACACAAGGATCACAAACCTCAGGGACCCTATGTGGATGGCTAAGACTCACTGAATGATGAGTTTCACTCTAGGGTAGTAAGTTCCCAGCTGGATTTTCCACATCTGTAGAGTTTGTGTCTGGGATGGTTTGGTTTTCCAGTCTTCTCTCTGGAGAAAATGAGGGATGTTAGCTTTGCCCTGCATCTGGGTGGGAGGAAAGGGTTTAGGTAAGAGGGGTCTCATCACTCAACTCGCAGACTCTCAATGCCTCAGTGTAGATCTCCCTTCCTGTTCATATCTTTTCTGTGCTGGCGTCATTGATTCAGTTTCTCCTGAGTCTCTTGTACCTTTTGCAGGGGTTGGGGAAGCAGTGGTGGCTAAACTGCAGTGTCTGGTTGGGGACTTAGAGGCCTAACTGCTCAGAGTATAGACTTTCATCTTGAATATGGAAGTTAGGTATGTCTTTCGAGCACACTGAAACATCCTTTAACAGTGTTGGTCATTAACACTGCTTTTTTCAACTTGGTTTTTCTTATGTATATATGTATATACATATACATATATATATCCCCCCAAGACTGTTTTGACCACATCTCCAGTCTAAAGTGTCAACAGATTGTCTCTCAACATGTGAGTTTTTCCTTCGGAAGAGGTCAATTTCAGATCTTGAAGGCAGCACTGAGCAATCTTTTTCTTTGTTTGCTTGATTGAGCTTTCTATCATATTGTTTCTTGCCAGTACATGTCCCTTTTCTGTTTCCAGAAATTCTGGCCATTTTCCTTCTGACTTTGCATGATTTTTTTGTAAAATGTCATTCTGAAAGGAATGACTTGCACGTATTTTTACACACAGAAGTCGTCAAAGGGAACCTCATTTGCATCTCCACATACTAAAAACCATGTTTTAAAGAAGCAGCCTCTTCATTCTTGATTAACTATTCATGTTCACTATGGAGTCATGAATTGTGGCCAGGGGAACCCTATCAGCTCATTATGGGGACCCTCAAGGACAGTGAGTTCCCTTTCTGTCTCAATCCTCAGTACTTTCAGATGGTTATTCATTGTAATCATTTTCTTGAACATTTGCATGGTTTGAAAACCTCTATTTCTTGTTTCCTGTTTTAAACTGGCAGGTGGCATTTCCAGTTGCAAACAGAATTTTTAAAAAGCAAGGTAATAAGTCATTATCACAATAGAATAAACACTTTGATTTTTGTTACTTTTCTGCCATGGTGAACTGGATTTAAGAGTAGTTGTATGCTTTTGATGGACTGCAATAATGGCAGAAAGTTGAACTAGTGGGCTTATTGGTAATCAAAAGTGAAACAGACAAAAGCAGATAAAAAGCTTCATAAAGGTGAGAAGACAAGCCTAGTTTTCAAAAACTTGGCGCTATGGGACTCCAGGAGTTCAAAGATAACCCAGGTTCTTGCCATGGGATGGCTGGTGGGGCTGCACTGGCTTTGGTAATTTCTTGCATAATATAATTTTATTAAAGTACCATACTATTTTCATATACTCTAATTGTGATATTAGAAGGTACTAAACTCCCCAGTCTCTTATGACTTTCATGAGAAAAATAAAAAGACCCCAAATAAATAAGCTGCTATGAAAGAAGAGATTTTGCTTATTTTTATGAGCGTGACAAACATTTTTAAGCATATAGAGTTTCAAAGCCTGCTTGCCTCTGCTTGGGATTCCCTGGTGGCTCAGATGATACAGAGTCTGCCTGCAACGCAGGAGACCTGGGTTCCATCCCTGGGTTGGAAAGATTCCCTGGAGAAGGGAATGGCAACCCACTCCAGTATCCTTGCCTGTAGAATTCCATGGACAGAGGAACTTGGCAGGCTACAGTCCATGGGGTTGCAAAGAGTCGGACACGACTGAGCAACTAACACTTTGACTTTCCCCTCTCCTTTGGTCATTGAGTAGAAAGCAGTGCATTAATCAAGGCAGCTTTCCAAATAATTGTGCTTCGGGTTGGGGCCTAGGATTTAGGGAAGAATGTAGCAGGATTCATGCCCTTGAGGGGAACATCTGTTGACTCACTTGGTGCTAGATACTGACCAGGTGTGTACTGTATACCTTGACATAAACTGAGGCATAAATGCTCACCTTCATTTACGTAAGACAATTCTGAGGGAGTCACAGAGGCATTGCGTAACTGTCTGATCACTATAGAGCTGGTCAGTATAGGCCTGTGACTGGAACCCAGGTCAGTTTGGTTATGAAGGACTTGGTTTTCCTCCTAATTTCTCATGGGGACTAGTACCTGTTTCCTTCCTCTCTAGGTGCAGTGCTTTCTTAAAAACCAATTGAGTAGATGCCCTTTAGCAAAAATCTATGCAGCACAGCTTAAGTTGTATAAAGGCACCCAGAAGTAATCTACAGGTCTCATCAGGAAGTGCCGGATGAAGGGCGGAGGAGAAATTAGGATCTCTCTCTATTCACAAATTATTATCAGATAGTCTAAAAGCATCCTGTTGATTGCTTACAACATAGCTGCCTACAGAGAACAATATAAATAATGTCACAGAATCTTAAAGCCCTGGGAACCTTTCCTGCTGATCTTCGAAACTCTTTTCTATCAGCAGATGAAATCCAGGCTAAGGAACTTGTGCAGGGTCACAAAACTACCACATTTTATTGATTCTAAGATGCACATCTTTCCATTTTAATAATTCTAGAAATTACCATGGGTTCTTGGAATCCATGGTGTCTGACAGCAGCTTTCAGCCATGCAGCACCTGTGATGAAACTGTGATCGCCTGTGCACACGTGCGCATCCAGAGGACCAGCAGCACAGTGTGCAGCCTGGGTATCAGCAGCTTGGAAAGAAACCCCAGAGACAGTAGTGGAGCCCTCTTAAGCATGCTGCGTCCTCCGTGCTCTTGATGGCACGAGGTTACATTGTATGGAACGACATGGGCCTGGATGGTTTACAGTCAGAACATAATTCAGAGTTGGATTTTGAATGTAAAAAATTGTTAGGGATACTTAACTAGTTCATTTTTTTCTGATATTTCCCTTTTTCTGATTTTGTGCCTTTAACTACAAAGTTGATTTATAATAAACATCTGTGTATAAAAGAAGCTTCTCAATAGGTGTAAAACAAAAATTTGAAATGATAAGGCACTGTGGTATAAATCAACAGCTTTTATTTCTTTCTTAGTATATAAAATAGTGGTGCATCTTAAGATACCTGAGGATTTAGAGTTCACAAATTATGGTGGTTAAGAGTTGCAAAAATGTTTATACTCTTTATACTCTTATTCCAGTATGCTTTCATCACCATGGATTCTCAGTGGAAGTAATGACAGTTTTCAACGAAGGATCAGTATCTCTATCCTCCAGGCAAGGCCTTCATATTATTATGCTCTGATACTGGCTTTAAGAATAATCTCAGGTATGAATTAAGTTGCGTGTGGTTCTTATTCTCAGTATAAGGAGAGGGAATTTCTCCAAAGCACCCCTCAAGGAAGGTGATTTCATAGGGGTGGAAATACATGGCTCTGATGAATTTAGCCAGGACGGTTTCAGAGCAGGATTAATGACTCACTTCAGCCATGAAAAACTTTACCAGTTCACAAATCTAATTTTATTACCTGCAAAACCATCCCCATAAATTAGTCGCAAAATGTACCCCTAAATGCGTTGCTGGTCATAGCCAGTTGATATCGGAAGACTGCTTCCCAAAATTATGCTCTTGAGTTTAACATCTTCACATGGCTGTCATTCTTCCCAATAGTTCTGTAGAGATGCCCGTTGTCTAAGTAGTTAAACTGAAATGTCGTCTGGAGAGGACTTATCCCTCTGTTCTCTATAGTGATTTAAAATCAATACGTTAAAAGTTAGGGAGAGAGAGAACCAATACACATTCTGGTTTTACACTCTGAAATGTTTTTTTTTAATCCATTGGAGGATCATTCTTGCTGATTTTCCTTCAACTGTAGTTCTTGGCTGAAGACTATATATAAACAGCAGATTCCAGGGTAAATGTGGGCCCCCTGAGCCTGAAGCATAGCTGAGTCCTGTGCACAGGGCCAGGGACCAAGGGAAGGCCAACAACAGGCTGCAGACTGCCCTGTGTTGTCCTGACAGGTCTCTTACAGGGCCATTTAGGGGGAAGAGTACAGAAACTTGCTCTGAAGCTTTGGCTGTTCAAGGAGAACCTGAATTAGACTGAGACACTGAGCCTCGCGCTTGAGGAAGCTGGTTGACAGTATGGTTGACATGCTGGTTGTCTCCATTTGTTTTCTCTTTATAAAACAGCATAGACTCATGAGGACCACATAGACTGATTGGTATATTAGCAAAAATTTTACCTGCTCAGTCAGACGAAACCTTGGAGTTTGTAAAGGCAGGAAGTCTTCATTGGACATGTTTAATTGGAAGGTATTAAACAGCTGTTGCTGTATGTGAAAGTAAGCATAACTAGACAGCCAGTGAGGAAGAGAGTCTCTCTCTGTCTCCATCTATCTATCTATCTATGAAGTGAAGTGTCAGTTGCTCAGTTGTGTCTGACTCTTTGGGACCCCATGGACTGGTTCCTGACGTGGACTGGAACCAGCCTACCAGGTTCCTCTGTCCATGGAATTCTCAAGACAGAATACTGGAGTGGGTTGCCATTCCCTTCTGCAGGGATCTTCCCTACCCAGAGATTGAACCTAGGTCTCCTGTATTGAAGGCAGATTCTTTACCACCTGAGCCACCAGAGAAGCTCTTGTGTGTGTGTGTGTGTGTATCTGGAACTGAATGTGATTTAGTACTTATTGCTCTGCTGGACTCACCCCTGAAATCCATCCCTGGATCAGAAAGAACTTTTTTTCAAGACCAAATATTCAGGTTTTGAGTTTGAAAAGTAAGATCAGGATCCTAGAGATGCTTTGGGATTGTAGAGGATGAAAAGATTAATCCCAGGCTGGAAGATTCAGTTATTTGTGATAATTCAAAAAGGGTTAGAGTGATTGCTTACTTTTGTATGCATCATGAACGCATGAAGAGAGATCAAGTGCTATGAATAAATGAAACAAAAGCAGAAGGGGAGCAAGATGACTTACCTGCAAGCACAGTAAAGCTCTTATTTGCGTAGAGTGTGCAGTTTCCAGCATAAGCAGATGCCAATGCAGAGGCTCAGAAGATGCTGAAGCTTTCTTTGACTTCGGAAATTGAACCACATTTTGAACCAGAATGG
>NW_011495071.1:2253832-2258437 GCF_000754665.1 Bison bison bison
CAGTTTTAAAAGGAAAATCAAGATCACCTGGTGAACCAATTTTATATTTTCTGAAAGTATAAAACTAGGGTGTCAAAGCATTCCCAGGTCTGGTTCGGAACTAAATTAGTTTTCTGTATGATTCATGTCTCTGGCTGTGATCTGCTAATTACAGTCCCTTCTTACATATATATGGAGAAGGAAATGGCAACCCACTCCAGTATTTTTGTCTGGAGAATTCCTTGGACAGAGGAGCCTGGCGGGCTACAGTCTATGGGGATCACAAAGAGTCGGAAACGACTGAGTGACTAACACTTTCACTTTCTTATATATGTATATATATATTAAAACAGGCTCCCATTTGAGCAATTCGTTATGAATTGGTTTTCAAAAAATAACTTTGAATATTTGAAAGAATTATATTTGAAATGTATTTGAAAGAATTAAATGGTATTTCCCAAGAAACATTCTATAAATCGACTTCTCTATTTTAGTAAGATAGTCTTTCAGTAGTGTGAATATGAGTAAGTGAGGCTTGACTCTAATTGCTTCATTTTCCTTATCCTGATGAATAACAGAATCATGTAGCTTTTCAATGCAATAACTGATAATAAAACCACCTTCCCTATTATTTATGAGTCATAGTCTATTCCCCAGAGTGCTTTCTCATAATGAGCAAACATCAGCTGTATACCTGGAAGAATAATTGTTCCTATGGAAATAATTACTGATTTATAATTACTGACTTTTTACTGACTTTTCTGAGATGGAAAGATCTGTTCTTTATTAGTTTCTTTTGCCGCTATCCCCAAGTCAAGCAGGAAAAGTCACTTAGTGACAGTACCAAGTATTTAATTGTGTAATAAATTACTGAATGTGTTAATTTAATTAAATTCAAGTAATGTACATATTGAGTACATAGTACTAGCTGTAAGGCAGATTTTGGTCAGGTACAATGCATACTTAGGAAAAGTTGAATGACAATGAAGTCTAGTTATTAAGTATCAAATGAACTCTTAAGATAGTAACTATTATGGATATAGTTCTAGAAGCAGGAGAAATGATACAACCAGGAATGGACAAGCAATTCATGGTGGGATAGGCCTTCATTTGGACCTGTCAGTGGGGGTAGGGATTTACTGTGGGCGAGGAGGAGGATGGATAAACAGAGAGGCTGGTGGCAGTGCTACCATGCACAGCATGAGCAACCATAAAGGAAATACCCTGTGTATGACGGGAATCCTAGTGATCCCATTTGCTCTACCGCACCACTGACCTGTACTCATCAAACCAGCAAAGGCTGGAGAATGGATTCATATTGAGGGAGATTGAAGATGCATGGCAGCTAAACTCAATGTGTGATCCTAGATTGGGGGAAAAGTTACAAAATCTGATATAGATTGTATATTAGATAGGAGCATCGTCTCAGTGTTAAACCTCCTGAACTTCACAAATGCGTTGTGATTGTGTATTAACTCACTCGGTCTGCTGTAACCAAGGACCGCAAACTGGGTGGCTTCATACAATGCAATTGTGTTCTGTCATGGTTCTGGAGGCTGGAAGTCTGAAAGCATGGAGCTGGGAAGGGCATGTTCCTCCTGAAGTCTCTAGAGGAGAGTCTTTCCTTTCCTATTTCTACCTTCTTCTTCTTCTTTTTTAAATTATTTATGTATTTTGGCTACACTGGCATGCAGGCTTAGTTGCTCTGCAGCATGTGGGGTCACATCCCCTGCATTGCAAGGTGGATTCTTAACCGCTGGACCACCAGTGAAGCCTCTGCTTTTCCTTACCTTCTGACAGTTGCTGGGCATCCTTGTCTTCCTTGGCTTGCAGCCACAGCACTACGAACTCTGCAATTACATGGCCTTTTCCCCATGTGTCTCTGCCTTCACACAGCCGTTATCAGGACACTGGTCACTGGGTTTAGGCCCCACCCTAATTCAGTATGACCTCATCTTAATTAATTTCATCTACGGAGTTCCTATTTCCAAATAAGGTCACATTCTGAGGGTCCAAGTAGACTTGGATTTGGGGGAGAGATAACTGACTGTTAAATTGAATGTAGATTACACATGCTGCTGCTGCTGCTAAGTCGCTTCAGTCGTGTCCAACTCCGTGCAACCCCATAGACGGCCGCCCACCAGGCTCCCCCGGCCCTGGGATTCTCCAGGCAAGAACACTGGAGTGGGTTGCTATTTCCTTCTCCAATGCATGAAAGTGAAGTGAAAGTGAAGTTGCTCAGTCGTGTCCGACACTTTGCGACCTCATGGACTGTAGCCTACCAGGCTCCTCCATCCATGGGATTTTCCAGGCAAGAGTACCAGAGTGGGTTGCCATTTCCTTCTCCAGAGGATCTTCCTGACCCACGGATCGAACCCGGGTCTCCACATTGTAAGCAGACCAGGGAAGTCCAGTCTTTAGGGGTAAAGGATCATAATAGCTGCAACATACTCTCAAATGGTTTGGCAATTATGTATCTATTTATGGAGGGAGACAAAGCAATGTGGAATCATGTTAACACCTGATGAATTTCAGTGAAGAATATAAGGACTGTGTAATTTTTGTAACTTTATGTTTGAAGTTTTTCAGAATAAAACATTTTCTAAAAAGTGAAAGAAAAATTTACAAAAATAAATCCCATACATTTTTTCTCTGTACATCATCATGTCTGGACTGTTGCCAGAAGCTACTCAATCTATATTGCTACAAACCTAAAGATGGAGCCAGTGCTGAGATTCGCAGCATCCAGAAATTGGTTTTTGATATTCACGTTATCAATTTACACAGCCTCTATTCTTCTGTTTATGGCGGGTTTTTTTTATTAACAGCTTAAGCTGATTTGAATTAAGATTTTAGTTTCTTGCAGCTAAAAACAGTCTGCCTCAATTGATACACCTTTGCAAAGCTATATGTTGTACTAACCAGGTTAATGTCAATATATTCCATTTATTTGAAACCAATAAAATACCCACTTTCATACTTCCATACTTTATATTTATCAGATCAGATCAGATCAGTCGCTCAGTTGTGTCCGGCTCTTTACGACCCCATGAATCACAGCACACAAGGCCTCCCTGTCCATCACCAACTCCCGGAGTTCACTCAGACTCACGTCCATCGAGTCAGTGATGCCATCCAGCTATCTCATCCTCTGTCGTCCCCTTCTCCTCCTGCCCCCAATCCCTCCCAGCATCAGAGTCTTTTCCAACGAGTCAACTCTTCGCATGAGGTGGCCAAAGTACTAGAGTTTCAGCTTTAGCATCATTCCTTCCAAAGAAATCCCAGGGCTGATCTCCTTTAGAATGGACTGGTTGGATGTCCTTGCAATCCAAGGGACTCTCAGGAGTCTTCTCCAACACCACAGTTCAAAAGCATCAATTCTTTGGCGCTCAGCCTTCTTCACAGTCCAACTCTCACATCCATACATGACCACTAGAAAAACAGTAGCCTTGACTAGACGGACCTTTGTTGGCAAAGTAATGTCTCTGCTTTTCAATATGCTATCTAGGTTGGTCATAACTTTCCTTCCAAGGAGTAAGTGTCTTTTAATTTCATGGCTGCAGTCACCATCTGCAGTGATTTTGGAGCCCCCAAAAATAAAGTCTGACACTGTTTCCACTGTTTCCCCATCTATTTCCCATGAAGTGGTGGGACCGGATGCCATGATCTTCGTTTTCTGAATGTTGAGCTTTAAGCCAACTTTTTCACTCTCCACTTTCACCTTCATCCAGAGGCTTTTTAGTTCCTCTTCACTTTCTGCCTTAAAGGTGGTGTCATCTGCATATCTGAGGTTATTGATATTTCTCCTGGCAATCTTGATTCCAGCTTGTGTTTCTTCCAGCCCAGCGTTTCTCATGATGTACTCTGCATATAAGTTAAATAAACAGGGTGATAATATACAGCCTTGACGTACTCCTTTTCCTATTTGGAGCCAGTCTGTTGTTCCACGTCCAGTTCTAACTGTTGCTTCCTGACCTGCATACAGGTTTCTCATGAGGCAGGTCAGGTGGTCTGGTATTCCCATCTCTTTCTGAATTTTCCACAGTTTATTGTGATCCACACAGTCAAAGGCTTTGGCATAGTCAGTAAAGCAGAAATAGATGTTTTTCTGGAACTCTCTTGCTTTTTCCATGATCCAGCAGATGTTGGCAATTTGATCTCTGGTTCCTCTGCCTTTTCTAAAACCAGCTTGACCATCAGGAATTTCATGGTTCACATAGTGCTGAAGCCTGGCTTGGAGAATTTTAAGCATTACTTTACTAGAGTGTGAGATGAGTGCAATTGTGTGGTAGTTTGAGCATTCTTTGGCATTGCCTTTCTTTGGGATTAGAATGAAAACTGACCTTTTCCAGTCCTGTGGCCACTGCTGAGTTTTCCAAGTTTGCTGGCATATTGAGTGCAGCACTTTCACAGCATCATCTTTCAGGATTTGAAATAGCTCCACTGGAATTCCATCACCTCCACTAGCTTTGTTCGTAGTGATGCTTTCTAAGGCCCACTTGACTTCACATTCCAAGATGTCTGGCTCTAGATGAGTGATCACACCATCGTGATTATCTGGGTCGTGAAGATCTTTTTTGTACAGTTCTTCTGTGTATTCTTGCCATCTCTTCTTAATATCTTCTG
>NW_011495071.1:2258883-2272512 GCF_000754665.1 Bison bison bison
GATCTTGATCCCTGTCTCCTGTACAATGTCACGAACCTCAGTCCATAGCTCATCAGGCACTCTATCTATCAGATCTAGGCCCTTAAATCTATTTCTCACATCCACTGTATAATCATAAGGGATTTGATTTAGGTCATACCTGAATGGTCTAGTGGTTTTCCCTACTTTCCTCAATTTAAGTCTGAATTTGGCAATAAGGAGTTCATGGTCTGAGCCACAGTCAGCTCCTGGTCTTGTTTTTGCTGACTGTATAGAGCTTCTCCATCTTTGGCTGCAAAGAATATAATCAATCTGATTTCAGTGTTGACCATCTGGTGATGTCCATGTATAGAGTCTTCTCTTGTGTTGTTGGAAGAGGGTGTTTGTTATGACCAGTGCATTTTCTTGGCAAAACTCTATTAGTCTTTTCCCTGCTTTATTCCGTATTCCAAGGCCAAATTTGTCTGTTACTCCAGGTGTTTCTTGACTTCCTACTTTTGCATTCCAGTCCCCTATAATGAAAAGGACATCTTTTTTTGGGTGTTAGTTCTAAAAGGTCTTGTAGGTCTTCATATAAAAGTAGTTTAGACATTTACCCAAATTTCAATGTGGTTTTTTATTTTACCCAAGATTTTGGTACATGAGAGCTGACCAAACTGTCCCTTTGAATGTCTCAGATTAAACTACGTTTCTTTAAGACAAATACAAGTCTGGATTAACCCTCATGACTATTCTGGAAAGAAAGAACAAGAGTATTTCTCTGTATATTTTTTGCACATTGTAATCTTTGGAACTTTGTGTGTTTATACTGTTGCATGTAAATAATACACTGTGCAGGCCTAGGAAACATCTTTAAAATACATTTTCTCTTATAGTTGATGGTGCTTTTAGACTATAGCGTGCAGTGAACTTGGCATTTCCTGAAATAAATAAAGCAGAACTGCGCAAAATATAATCTGATACAGCCCTCTGGATAGAAGGACACGCTAGCTCGGGGCAGGCTATTAGATGGAAACGTGTGCTTTCCAAGCAGATGGCTCTCCTCCACCCCGTGTGCAGAGGGCCGGGGGACTTGTTTGTGCGCGAAGCCTCAGCCTGAGGGCAGAGAGGCGGCTTGTAAAGTCATTCCCATGGGGCTCATTTCCGTCTGCCCAGCATCACCCCTGACATGGAACAAAACAGGCAGGCGGCTCCATCCCTTCTTTGATGAATGAACGCTGTCGTAAAGGAGGACTTTTATTGAGCAATGTGACGTGATGCAGAAAGAATGTTGTAATGAAATACAAAACTGTGTTATAAAAGTCGGCCGTAGAAGCTGTCTGGGGTCCATTTTCCAGTGTCTCTCTTGCCGAAAGATGTTTTGAGGGATAAGTTATAGCTGTAAAAAGCTGAGACTCTAACATTGGAAATACCCAAGAGGCTGTGATACTCTGGGCTGTTAAGGACACGAGGCACACTCAGGTGAGCACACACCAGGCCGTTGGTGAAACTGAAGCTCCTGGAAATCTGAGCGGGGGAACCCCGGGGCTGAAGGCTCGTTCTGAATCCAGAGCTTATTCTGAACCCAGGTTTATTCAGAATCCAGAGCAGGTGTTTCTGGATCTTCACTTGAAGGCAGTGAGCATCATGATGCTAGCATAACCTAGCATCATTGGGCCTGGACGAGCCAACGCCAGCTGCCTTCCTGCCTTCCCTTGTAGGCTGCACCACCTGCATGCAGCCCCCCACCCCCTCCCGATTCCTCCTTTCTCATCATGCTCTCCAGGCATCTCTTGTCCCTTGTGGCCCTCCAGCCACATTCACTCTCAAGTACACCTCCCATCTCGCTCCTTCAGGATTTTCTAGTTCAGGTGTCTACAGAGACAGGCTTGTGCCGTGGGTCCCAGGCCACATCAGGGTGCCACCCATCCCTGGCACGGGTAGCAGTGACTGGCAGGCAGTGGGGTTTTGGTGGAACAGAATACAGTCACCTAAGAACAGATACATGTATATATGTGACTGAATCACTTGCTTGTACACATGAAACTAACACATTGTTAATCAACTCTACTCCAATATAAAAAAAAAAAAAATTTTTAAAAGAACACAGTCGCCTAACGCTGCTTTCTGTAGCAGGAGCTGTGGGCATGGAAGACACCATGATTGATACATCTTGTGTATGCAGATATTGCAAAATAGCTTCATTGTGACCCTCTGGTGTCATGGACACTTTAGGATGGATGGCTAGGGTCACTCCTAACGTAATATCAGTAGATCTAGATGGGTAACCAGGAGCAAGCATTGCACTTATGCTCTTAACATTGGAGTTTGGACCTCTGTCCTAGGGCTTTTGTCTTACGAGGAGAATATAGAGACAGACATTTTTCTATGAGACGAAGGTAGAATATGGAAGAAACTTGACTCAGCGACCTGAAGATACCAGGTGTCGAGCTGGCTTCCTAGGAGAAGAGCCAGACCAGGGTGATGGTGCTGTGCCAGGTTTTAAATATTTGATTTAAATTGATTGGAAACTCAATTTAATTGGAGGAACTCAAGGAAATGTCCGTAAATGGTTCAATTTATTCAGCCTGTTCACAGATCTATTTAGGAGGGTGAGTTCATGCAAACAAGTGTTGAGGTTTTACTCTGATGAGCTAGGCGACAAGTTCAGAACGTCACACGCCAGCCTGGGTGATGAGAGGATAACCGGTGCATTGTCCTGTTCCTATTCTGTTTGACGGCTGAGGAAATCGGAGAGGTTAAGCAACTTTCCCAGGGCCACAAAGCTGTGACCCTGCTGCGAATCGGAGCCGGGGTTCTTGTTTCTGGACACAGCCCTTCTTTTCCACCCCGGTCCCTGCTGCTGCCTCCCAACCCAGGCAGCTTTTACTGAAGAGTGACAATCTGGTCTTTCGCCTCCGGGGTTTAAGGCAGGAGTACACATGTCTGAGCAGAGCTTGGTGGAGAAGCCGCTGGGGGTGGGAGGGGGGATGGGAGGAAACGCATGGGGCAGACACCGAGACTTTGGAGGGTGTGTTCATTGCTTGTTTATGATTATCTCCTGAGAGCCTTTGCTGTGGGCTCTGCGGGCTGCAAACAGAACAGGGAGACGATGAGGGGGAGCATTTTCTTTTGTTGTTGTTGTTCACTGTTCTGGAGGGTGTGCTAGGGTTTCCTGAGAGAAGGGGCACGGCGACCCTTAAACTTTGCAAATCACTTGGAGAAATAAAAGGATGTGAAGCAGATCAGAAAGAAGGAAGGAGAGGTGTGAAAGCAAGCGATTCTGAATTACAGGTTATTTTAGGGTGTAGCAGGCAGACAATTGATGTCCAGATGAATCTGCTTCTTTGTTGCTCGCTTTTCGGTGATGAGTATCTGTGAGTAGAGGGTACTTCCAATGAATTGTGGCATTAAAGGGAATCGGGTGTAAGCACAGACCCGACACAGTTAAATCGCCATTTGGAGCTTACAGCCTTCTTTATGCAAAGTGTATCGGCCTCTTTCAGTGACCATGTTTTGGAGTGTGCATTGTCACCTTCTTTGCATCTTAAGTAGTTTGCATGAAGGTAGAAGAAATGTCTCTACCTTCTCGTAAAGGACTTGAGAGAGATTCTTCTTTTTGCTAGAACTTGAGAGGGTTTGTTGTGAGATACTTCATCGCTGGATGGGATGAATGAGGACAGCTGGGAAAAAGAAAAAAAAAAAAACAACAAGTATAATAACATGTACTGAATTGGATTAGAAATTTAATTGTGTTTAGATATGTTCTGAATTTTTTCTTCAAGCAGATATAAACTTGTTATGCTTTCGAATTTTAGAATTTATTTTGCAAGAGTCCTCTTCAACCTTTAAATAAGAACACAGAGAATAGTGTCTGTTACCGTGACTCCTGGAAAAAAAAACAATGGTTTGTATTCCCCTGGTGTCACAGCAAGCTTATTTAGCTAGTGAGTAATTCCCAGAGCTGTGGTGACGTCATCAACGGATCTGATGCACAAACAAAAACATCCTTCACTTGGATCTGAAAAAATAAAAGATGACTGTTGGATCTTTTTGTTGATCGTAAAGTCAGCTGTAAATAATGTGTGTGTGTGTGTATTTGTGTGGGGGGGGTGTGTGTGCATGAGCATGACCAGGACTTGGGGGGACCTTGATACAATAATGAACTCTAACCGAAAGCTTTGGATGTGATGAGGAGAAGGAAATACACAAAGTAAATATAGGAATTTTTTTTCTTTTCATTTATAGCAGTGATATACTGTATATGCTGTATCTGTGTCAGATAGTTCTCCCATATTGTGCCAACACCCCTATTTGTCTTAATAATGAACATTTCCCAGTCTTAGGAAATTTGAAAAACCAGTGGTCTTGGCATCTCTACTGTAAGTAGTAAGGGTGAGCTTAAACAGAATTGCCCTGATCCCTTCCATCAAGTAGGTGTAAAGTATGGAAATAAAAAAAAAAGAAAGAAATCAGACACACCAAAAAATTCTCTATTTGTCCATATGCTGCTGTTTGTACCAGTTATATTTGGAATTAGTTTCCATTGAACAAACTGTATAAATTGAAATACTCCTGAATTTATATCCTACATCTCTTATGCTGCCCAACTGGCCGATGATTTAGCCAAAAATATGAATAGGGCAAAAATGTTTGGCTTTCTCTCTTTCTCTCGCTCTCTTTTTTTTTTTTTTTTTTGCATTTTTTTGAAACAATTTAAATTGTAGTAAAAAGTCTACATAACATGAAATTGATGTCTTAATCATTTTAAGTGTACAATTTGATAGTGTTGGGTATATTCATATTATTGTGCAATAGTCATGCTATTACAGTAAAACTTTTTTTTCATTTTTGCCATAAAAGAGTGAGGAAGGAAAAGGAGATGTTTTGGGGAAGGAGCTTATGTACTTAAGAGAACCTATTAGACAAGAGTATAACCGTGGGCCGTGTAGATGAATCTTTGCAGGCAGCCCTTCCCTGGGACAGTACTCTTGTTCACATGTGCTGTGTTTCTGGTGGGCAACATTGATTCTACTTCAGATAGTTTCCACATTGGGAGTCTTGGATGGAGCTACTTACACTTGCCAGATAATTTATCTATTTTATCCATGTCTATATGGCTCAGCCATGTCCATTTAATAAATGTAATCAGCCACTGCAGAATAAACTTGAAATATTTGGCTCTATTAATGACTGATCTTATAGACTGTGGGCCCCCATTCAGTCATTCACAATACTGCTTTAGCTTTGCTTCGTTTTTACATTATTTTTAAGTCTTTTAAAACAGTCATGGTCTTAAATGCTTTATCCTGAAATACTTGTTCTGATAGATTCATTATAAAATCACTGAGTGGTCTAGATTTATTGAACTATTACTTTTGGTAGAGAATTTTTACTGCAAAAAATTGCTATTTTTTTCCATGTTGGATTCTTTATAAAGAACAGAGGGAAGTGCTTATACAGATTTGTATAAAGAGCAAAGGTGGGAGAGTAGGTTCTGATTTCCAGGAGCTGTAGAAGGTACTTTGGGCTTCCCAGGTGGCTCACTGGTAAAGAATCTGCTTGTAATGCAAGAGGCGTGGGTTCGATTCCTGGGTCAGGAAGATCCCCTGAAGGAGAAAATGGCAACCCACTCCAGTATTCTTGCCTGGAGCATCCCATGGACAGAGGAGCCTGGAGGGCTATAGTCCGTGGGGTCACACAGAGTCAGACATGACTGAGAACCACGGGAAAGTAGACACACACCCTCCAGTCTGCGGTATTTTGTTATGGCAGCTCGAGCAGACTAAGCCATCACTATGGATGCCCTCCCTAATATTTCTGGAATTGTGTAATAATATGAAAATACATCCTTTGTTGCACATTGCACTTTCTACTGCCTGAACAGAGAAGGTCATTTCTGCAACAGTCTTCAGGAGCCTCTCTAAATTCTTTAGAAGTTAGATCATCCACTTTGGAAGCAACCATCCTGTCATCATCCTAGTCAGCTTTAACCCCTCTGGTTGTTAGCTAGTTCAACTCTTGTCAACAGCTTTGCTACGATGTGAGCAGTTTTTCAGCATTCCTTTTATGGCATTTATGCAATACTACATCCTCGTAAGAGCTGTGATTATTTTCATTGCATTTGCACTATTCCTTTGGATATACTTCATCTGAAAATAGGGAAGAGTTGGATTATAACATTAGCTGATGGAAAGGGAGGAACATAAATGGTAGGAAGGGCTGTTTCAGTTGGAAGTATTCCTATTGGTGAATTTTTTTTTTTCCCTGATAGCTGAGTTGGTAAAGAATCCACCTGCAATGCAGGAGACCCTGGTTCAGTCCCTGGGTCAGGAAGATCTACTGGAGAAGGGATAGGCTACCCACTCCAGTAATCTTGGGCTTCCCTTGTGGTTCCATTGGTAAAGAATCTGCCTGCAATGCAGGAGACCTGGGTTCAATCCCTGGGTTGGGAAGATCCCCTGAAGAAGGGAAAGTGTACCCACTCCAGTATTCTGGCCTGGAGAATTACATGGATTGTATAGTCCATGGGGTTGCAAAGAGTCAGACACGACTAAGTGACCTTCACTAAATACTCGAACTACCTTACAATTGCACTCATCTCACATGTCAGCAAAGTAATGCTCAAAATTCTCCAAGCCAGGCTTCCACAGTACATGAACCGTGAGCTTCCAGATGTTCAACCTGGATTTAGAAAAGGCAGAGGAACCAGAAACCAAATTGCCAACATTGGTTGGATCATCGAAAAAGCAAGAGAGTTCCAAAAAAACATCTACTTCTGCTTTATTGACTACGCCAAAGCCTTTGACTGTGTGGATCACAATAAACTGTGGAAAATTCTTAAAGAGATGGGAATACCAGACCACCTGACCTGCCTCCTGAGAAATCTGTATGCAGGTCAGGAAGCAACAGTTAGAACTGGACATGGAACAACAGACTGGTTACAAATTGGGAAAAGAGTATGTCAAGACTGTATATTATCACCCTGCTTAGTTAACTTATATGCAGAGTACATCATGAGAAATGCTGGACTGGATGAAGCACAAGCTGGAATCAAGATTGCCGGGACAAATACCAATAACCTCAGATATGCAGATGACACCACACTTACGTCAGAAAGTGAAGAACTAAAGAGCCTCTTGATGAAAGTGAAAGAGGAAGGTGAAAAAGTTGGCTTAAAATGCAACATTCAGAAAACTAAGATCATGGCATCTGGTCCCATCACTTCATGGCAAAAAGATGAGGAAACAATGGAAACAGTGAGAGATTTTATTTTGGGGGGCTCCAAAATCACTGCAGATAGTGACTTCAGCCATGAAATTGAAAGACACTTGCTCCTTGGAATAAAAGCTATGACCAACCTAGACAGCATATTAAAAAGCAAAGATGTTACTTTGCCAACAAAGGTCCGTCTAGTCAAAGCTTTGCTTTTTCCAATAGTTATGAATGGATGTGAGAGTTGGACTATAAAGAAAGCTGAGTGCCAAAGAATTGATGCTTTTGAACTGTGGTGTTGGAGAAGACTCTTGAGAGTCCCTTGGACTGCAAGGAGATCCAACTAGTCCATCCTAAAGGAGACCAGTCCTGGGTGTTCGTTGGAAGGACTGATGCTGAAGCTGAAACTCCAGTACTTTGGTCACCTGATGCGAAGAGCTGACTCATTAGAAAAGACTCTGATGCTGAGAAAGATTGAAGGAGGGAGGAGAAAGGGACGACAGAGGATGAGATGGTTGGATGACATCACTGCCTCAATGGACATGAGTTTGAGTAAGCTCCAGGAGTTGGTGATGGACAGGGAAGCCTGACGTGCTGTGGTCCATGGGGTCGCAAAGAGTCGGACACGACTGAGTGACTGAAGTTGACTAAAGTGAACTGGTGTGACCCTCACTTTTTTTTTTAATTGGAGGATAATTGCTTTGCAGCATTGTGTGATTGCTGCTATACAACAACCTGAATCAGCTATTTTGCCTACGTGCTCAGTCGTGTCTGACTCTTTGCCACCCATGCTACAAGGCTCTTCGGTCCATGGGACTCTCCAGGCAAGAATACTGGAGTGGTTTCGAATTCCTTCTCCAGGGAATAATCAGCTATATGTGCACATATGTCCCCTCCCTCTTGAACCTCCCTCCCAACTCCTTCCACATCCCACCCCCTTTGGTCATCACAGAGCATTGAGCTGAGCTCCCTGTGCTCTACAGCAGCATCCCATTAGCTGTCTATTTTACACTTGGTATATTTAATATACGATGTTTATTTTCCTCTTTCTGACTCACTTCACTTTGCACACTCTTAGGACTTTAAAAGCATTTTTATATCTGTCATTTTATTGGATTCATTATTTTATAGCAGGTAACTGGTGATGTGTTTTCTTAGTCAATGGCTCCTACTAGTCAGGAGCTACTGACTTACAGGATAAGAAATCAGTAGTAATAAGAATGATAATGGTCGTACAGTTGAGTGTTTACCACACACCAGGTATTGTGCTGAGTGTTCCACTCACAGTTGAGAGTGTAGAGTGACTGATTGAATCAAATCATCACGCCAAAAAGTTGTAAGTTACCATGCTGTGGTCTTTTCTCTGTCCATCCACAGAAAAGGATGCAGAGAACTTTGATACACAGAACATTTATGGAGTCTGAAGTGAATGGCATCAGTTGTTAGGGTGGCCTTATGGAAATGTCTGGTCAGGAGTCCAGGAAGTTAACCAGAAATAGAGAAGACTTTATATCAATGTGTCTGGGGAGATATGTGTGGAAGCCTTATTCTAATAAGAAACAGAACTGAGATATAATAACATCCTTTGGGTATTCATTTGGGCTTAAGTCATATAGTAGTTGGTATGGGAAAGTGATCTTATTGAAGACATATTGGAGTATTGTTTCATCTTTTCTAATCTCAATCAGCTTTAGGAATTTCTGTTAATTTTTTTCATGCTTAAGAATGTGAGAAAGATATTTTCTGTTTTTACATTATATCAGCTAAATCCCTAAAGAATATCTCCTTTATACAAAATGCAACTAATAATGTCATGGTGATTTTCTAATTGTCGTGTTGCCTTAATTATCACTAAAGTAAATAAGTTGGCAGCTTGTGCAGGCTTACAAATCGTCATTTTGCATGGCTAGAGTATTACAAGAGATCTTTGTGGCTTTTAAAACCCTACTATAGACTGTTTGGCTTTGTTTGGTTAGCCTTCAGGATAATAATGCCATTTACTAGACTGTACTAAACCTCCAAAATGACAGAGGTAAAGAAGTAAACCAGGCCACAGCCTTAGCAGTGGTTGTTTCTCTGTAAGATGGAGAGATACATAGCCTGGTAATATGTTGAAGCAGAACCAGCCTATCATCAAAGTGCTATGAGTGGTTTGCAAGCATATTTTGTAATAAGAACTATATAATACATCCAATTAAATGAACAGGAACTCATAACAGTAAAGTCTGAGATCAGTCCACCAGCTTGAAACTTCAGTTTAAAAGATTCATTGACACTAAGGGAGTTGGTTTAAGCCAATAGGTCTCTGACTGATTTACTTCATTTAAGATAATGCTCTCAATGCAAACATATTGTCTTGGGATAGTGAGTCTAATTCTCTAGTTAATAGTTTAGAAACCTGGACGTATGTTGTTCTCAGAGGCATATATTTTGCTGGCTTCCTAGGCTAGTGAAAAGGATGGAAGATTTTGGAGTCTCCACCTTCATTGTTTCCATTCTGGGCAGGATGAATTCTTCTGGGATTGCATAGATGATCTTCAGTATCACTCTGAGATAATGCTATGTCTGCCACTTAGAGTTATGGAATGAAGGAATTTAGCTAATGGGTTCATAGAAATCTGCCTGATCAAATTTAGAGACCTCGTTTTTTATAACTGAGCACAAATGGGTTTTGAGAATAGAATTTTGTAGAGGGATTGCCAAGAAAGCACAAGTTAAATGCTGTATCAGTTAAGTTAGGCCTGACCACGTACAACCAAAAACCTAAAATAATAGTAGCTTCAATGAGATAGTTTATTTTTTAGATAAAAGAAATTTGAAGGTAGGTAGTCCAGAGTTGTTTTGATGACTTCCCCCATGCTATCAAGACCTAGGGTTCTATTCCTCAGCTCTCGGTCTTGATTAAAAAGCTCTACCTCATGGTCTAAAATGGCTGTTAGAGCTCCAGTCATTACATCACATCTTCAATCCAGCCAGTTGAAAGAGGAAGTAACAAAAAAGGGCAGTCTTCCCTCCCCTGTGAGGAGGCTTCTTAGAAGTTGCATTTTTTTTTTACTGAAAGTTGGCCATCTGACCACATCCAATGCAGGAGAAGCCAGATAATGCAGACTGGCATCTGAGTGGCAACAGGGTACCCCTCTAGATTTCCAGTTTTATTACTACAGAAGAGACAAGAAAACATAGGGAGAAGGGTCACAGATGCTGGCACAACTGCTAAATACTCTCCTATTTATGCAAAAATAAGAGCTATAAGAGCTTTAATAAAAGATGGCAACCATAGATGTGAGTTATCTTTTTCACCATGGAGAAAATCAGAACACTTGTTGGAGAAACTCATACTAGAAAACAAATCTTCGGTAGTTGACTGAACTTGGACATTAAAACATTGATTCCTTCTTAGCAGCCTTATAGTTCTTATGCAAGCAAAAAGGAGAGATGTGGCCCGGGAATAGAGAGGCGGAAATGATTAAATGCCAACTCCGTGACTTTTATAGCAGTTCATTCAGCTGCCTACCCACAAAGCACTTCCCAAGGAAGTTACAGCCAAGAATTCACTTGGCCGGGCTTGTCCATTTTTCATTCATTTCAATGACCATCTCCAGGCAAAAAACATTCTCAAAGAAGAAAACCCATTGAAGAACTTGGGGAGTACGAACAGAGTCGTTTTTCCTTTAAAAGAAAAGAAAAAAGAAATAATTTAAAACCACCTATGACTGATGAACAGTTTTAGAGCTCTGTTTTCTGCGTGTGTGTGGCTGTATTGGTGCATCAAAATCAATAAAAATGTATGCATACATATTCAAGATCAAGATACTGTTTTATAGAATTAGGGACTTCATCCCTTTTCTTGATTTAATGATGTTGAATGAAATCAAAATAGGAGGAAATTCTTTTAAAATAGCCTCTCCAAAAACATGGAAAGGCTTTTAGTGTTCAATAAACTGCATATGGAAAAGGCAATGGCACCCCACTCCAGTACTCTTGCCTGGAAAATCCCAGGGACAGGGAAGCCTGGTGGGCTGCCGTCTATGGGGTCGCATAGAGTCGGACACGACTGAAGTGACACAGCAGCAGCAGCAAACTGCATATTTTCCCTAATGGAAGGGTCAGTAAATTCAGTCTGATACATGGGGCAAAACTTTGGTCTGATCTGCAAAAAACATTTTATAAACCTGAAACACAGGTTTTTAACAACTTCTTGGGTAGACTTTCTAGCTCTCTAGTAACTTTCAGGTATTTAAAATGGCCAGTCTAGTTTTTCCTCCCTGCAGATACCCTTTATTATCACCTCATGGTGTTGCTTTGGGGCATCTGTTACTCAGTGTCCGATGGGTGGGTGCGTGGGGAATGTCAGAGCACTCCCCATATATGTGAATTGCTTTAAGCTGCATAATCTCCCGCTCAACAACCTTTAGTTTCTTGCAGAGATGAGAGGGAAGATGAACATACATGGTCCAAAGACCAATTCAGGTACCCTTAATAGGGCCTGACGGTGATGTGACGTTAAGGCCAGATTAACTTTTTACTCACTGTCTTCCAGCTTTGAGCTTTAGCTGAAATTTAGAGCCATCAGGCATATTCCCATTCTATATCCAGTTTACATGTAATAAGTTTGTATCTTGACTAATTTTTTTACTTTATTATTTTACCCTCTTTTATAGTCTTTTCTTAATTAATTGTTTCATTCTGTGATTTGCTGGAGTGGTCTATTTGTTTTCCTCTACTATACTAGAAGTCTGGTGGAATCTAGAAAGGTTAGTATCAACCAATGTGTTGAAAGCTTTTTATTTAATAAGCATCTAGGAGATGGTTTTCCAGACTCCAACCTGTGCTAACAAATTGCTTGCAAGAATAATGTAGCAATATATTTTTTCCCGCTCCAGTATTCTTGCCTGGAGAATACCATGGACAGGAGTCTGATGGGCTACTACAGTCCCTAGGGTTGCTTAGAGTGGGACACAACTGAGCAACTAACACTTTCATATATTTTTACCCCATTATGAAGTTTACATTTTCAGCAGTAGAATGGAGATTAGGAAACTTCAGGCTTTTGATAATGGTGAAAATAACTAACTGATTGAAATCAGGATTGATATGCTACTTGTGCTATGCTTCTTTCTGGCTGGAGAGAACTTGAAATCTGGAAATATATGACCAGCACATCCAAGCTGTCTCATCAGTGGTTTCAGAAAATGCTTAGGCAGTTAATAATGGTTTTGTCATGAAAATGTTCAACCATTTAATCTGTTTAACCACTGGAATTAGGTAATTTGCTTACATAACAGTAATTTATGTATCTCCTGAATCATTTTTCATCAGAGATTTTTAAGTACCTAAGTATATACAGAATTGTGCTAAAGACTTTAAGACTTACAGATGGAAACAAGCTCTTACTCACCCATTGGGTCATAGTTAAGTTATGAGACATAGCTGGATAAGTTATGAGAACTATAAAAATAGCTGTATTTATTCATCCGTTTCTTCCTTCATTCACATATTATTTGTTTAGCACCTATTTACGTACCACGTACCCTTGTGGGTGCTGGCGTTCGGTGTTAGCCTTTAAGTTGAAACCATCCTGTCAGAGAGCTGTCACTCTGATTGGAAGAGACAGATGGTAAAAGGGTAAATGAGTGAATGAACAAACAAATGACTAAGATGTTTCACACACTAAGAGTCTTCAGTTCAGTTCAGTTCAGTCGCTCAGTTATGTCTGACTCTTTGCGACCCCATGAATCGCAGCACGCCAGGCCTCCCTGTCCATCACCAACTCCCGGAGTTCACTCATACTCACGTCCATCCAGTCGGTGATGCCATCCAGCCATCTCATCCTCTGTCTTCCCCTTCTCCTCCTGCCCCCAATCCCTCCCAGCATCAGAGTCTTTTCCAATGAGTCAACTCTTCGCATGAGGTGGCCAAAGTACTGGAGTTTCAGCTTTAGCATCATTCCATCCAAAAAAATCCCAGGACTGATCTCCTTTAGAATGGACTAGTTGGATCTCCTTGCAATCCAAGGGACTCTCAGGAGTCTTCTCCAACACCACAGTTCAAAAGCATCAATTCTTTGGCGCTCAGCTTTCTTCACAGTCCAACTCTCACATCCATACACGACCACTGGAAAAACCATAGCCTTGACTAGACGGACCTTTGTTGGCAAAGTAATGTCTGCTTTTGAATATGCTATCTAGGTTGGTCATAACTTTCCTTCCAAGGAGTAAGTGTCTTTTAATTTCATGGCTGCAGTCACCATCTGCAGTGATTTTGGAGCCCCAAAAAATAAAGTCTGACACTGTTTCCACTGTTTCCCCATTTATTTCCCATGAAGTGATGGGACCAGATGCCATGATCTTCGTTTTCTGAATGTTGAGTTTTAAGCCAACTTTTTCACTCTCCACTTTCACTTTCATCAAGAGGCTTTTTAGTTCCTCTTCACTTTCTGCCATAAAGGTGGTGTCA
>NW_011495071.1:2272612-2273176 GCF_000754665.1 Bison bison bison
ATATTGCTGAAGCCTGGCTTGGAGACTTTTGAGCATTACTTTACTAGCATGTGAGATGAGTGCAATTGTGCGGTAGTTTGAGCATTCTTTGGCATTGCCTTTCTTTGGGATTGGAATGAAAACTAACCTTTTCCAGTCCTGTGGCCACTGCTGAGTTTTCCAAATTTGCTGGCATATTGAGTGCAGCACTTTCACAGCATCATCTTTCAGGATTTGAAATAGCTCCACTGGAATTCCATCACCTCCACTAGCTTTGTTCGTAATGATGCTTTCTAAGGCCCACTTGACTTCACATTCCAAGATGTCTGGCTCTAGATGAGTGATCACACCATCGTGATTATCTGGGTCGTGAAGATCTTTTTTGTACAGTTCTTCTGTGTATTCTTGCCACCTCTTCTTGATATCTTCTGCTTCTGTTAGGTCCATACCCCTCTGCAAGAGGGCATCAGAGGGCAGACACACTGAAACCATACTCACAGAAAACTAGTCAGTCTAATCACACTAGGACCACAGCCTTGTCTAACTCAATGAAACTAAGCCATGCCCGTGGGGCAACCCAAGACA
>NW_011495071.1:2273276-2273493 GCF_000754665.1 Bison bison bison
CATCAAGAGGCTTTTTAGTTCCTCTTCACTTTCTGCCATAAAGGTGGTGTCATCTGCATATCTGAGGTAACTGATATTTCTCCTGGCAATCTTGATTCCATTTGTGTTTCTTCCAGTCCAGCGTTTCTCATGGTGTACTCTGCATATAAGTTAAATAAGCAGGGTGACAATATACAGCCTTGACGTACTCCTTTTCCTATTTGGAACCAGTCTGTTG
>NW_011495071.1:2274050-2274878 GCF_000754665.1 Bison bison bison
ATATGCTACTGGAGATGAGTGGAGAAATAACTCCAAAAAGAATGAAGGGATGGAGCCAAAGCAAAAACAATACCCAGCTGTGGATGTGACTGGTGATAGAAGCAAGGTCTGATGTTGTAAAGAACAATATTGCATAGGAACCTGGAATGTTAGGTCCATGAATCAAAGCAAATTGGAAGTGGCCAAACAAGAGATGACAAGAGTGAATGTCAACATTCTGGGAATCAGTGGCTAAAATGGACTGGAATGGGTGAATTTAACTCAGATGACCATTATATCTACTACTGCAGGCAGGAATCCCTCAGAAGAAATGGAGTAGCCATCATGCTCAACAAAAGAGTCCGAAATGCAGTACTTGGATGCAATCTCAAAAATGACAGAATGATCTGTGTTCATTTTCAAGGCAAATATCACAGTAACCCAAGTCAATGCCCCAACCAGTAACACTGAAGAAGCTGAAGTTGAATGGTTCTATGAAGACCTACAAGACCTTCTAGAATTAACACCCAAAAAAGATGTCCTTTTCATTATAGGGGACTGGAATGCAAAAGTAGGAAGTCAAGAAACACCTGGAGTAACAGACAAATTTGGCCTTGGAATACGGAATAAAGCAGGGAAAAGACTAATAGAGTTTTGCCAAGAAAATGCACTGGTCATAACAAACACCCTCTTCCAACAACACAAAAGAAGACTCTATACATGGACATCACCAGATGGTCAACACCGAAATCAGATTGATTATATTCTTTGCAGCCAAAGATGGAGAAGCTCTATACAGTCAGCAAAAACAAGACCAGGAGCTGACTGTGGCTCAGATCATGAACTCCT